>NC_044996.1:118250546-118347775 GCF_008728515.1 Papio anubis
CTTGCTTATCTTGCTAATATAGTTTCCTGGAAAAGAGAGCATGTGAAAAAAGTAATATGACTGTTTTCATTCTTAATAGATGGTTGACTGAATATAGTTTGAAATAACTGTCCCTCAGACATTTTGTTTCATTTTCTTCTAGCTTCCCTTATATGTATTGAGAAATTAATTGCTGTCCTACAGGAAAATTTTTCTTTTTTTACTTTTGTCAAATTGCTTTGGCTACTACCACCAAAGCAATATTAATTAATTGTACTGACCTTGAGAACCCTTTTCCTTGTACATAACTCTTGGTGGAATGCTTTTAGGTTTCCTTGTTGATCATAAAATCACCTTTTTTTGTCACAGAGATGCTTTACTAATTACTAATTTCACCAATGATGCAATGGAATTGGTAATCCCATTTACTATGGCTAATTTCCACATCTATGCTGTGACTTCTATCTACTCTAATTTCTCTGAGACATCACTCTCTTACTTTTTTTACCATTTGGATTTTTAACCTTTTCCTCTATAAACCAGTAGGGTTTTAAAACATTCGAGTTTCTCATAAAGTTCGTTGTTCTCATGATACTCTCCATATCTCTTTCTTGAACACATTACATATATTTGGAAGTCTCTGCTTCAAAATATTCATTTCATTTTATTTAACTGGATTTTAGTTTCCATTCACACTTCTGTCACCACTCTTGACAAGGACATTGACAGCCATCTTGATAAAGTCAGTGGATTTTTTGGACCTTATTTTATTTGATAAAACATATGCATTCAAAAATGTTGACAACCTTCTTTTCCTTTGAAAACTCTTCTTTGGCTTTTATCACATATTATCCTGTTTCTTTTTACATTTCTGGCAGTTCCTTTTTTTCTTCTTGTGAATATATTTTATGTTGTCCATACCTTGAATATTGGAGTTCTTTGCGTTTCAGATCTAAGCTTTTTCTTTTGCTTGGTAGACCACATTCTCTCTGGGCAGTTTCACTACTCTTAGAACTTCAATAGCCAACTGATATACAGCTAACATATAAGTGACATTTTATTAATGTTCACCTCCAGACTAGGGCTTTCTCTTCATCTTCAATACAAGAAGCCAACTACCTTATAGATATTTCCCGTTGAATGTCCCACCAGAGCCTTAAACTGATTTTATCCAGATTATAAGGTTATCTTTACTACCAGAACTCCTCCTCACACTGTATCTCTCTCTGTTATTGAATAAGTTCAGTTGCCCCAACAATAAAAATTATATGCTTTGTTTAACTATTTTCCCCACTTTATGCCCAGCTTTCAATAAATCACCTAGACTATTGAATGTACATTTTAAATGTCTTTATAAATCTGACTTCCTTTACTTAATATTTACTGCTTAGAAGAAACCAATATCCTTCCTACAAGTCCCTCCCACGAGTCAATTACTCATGCTCAGATTCCATCTGAGTTTTTAACCTGTTCTTGAAAACTTTCCTGGCTTAGGTTGCTCTCTTGCTTTCTTAACCACCACAGACTTCTGCATATAATGACAGTGTATTGCATCATATGGTAATTATTGATTTATTGTTTTTATCTTCTGTTAGATTATAAACTTTGTAAATAACTAAGTCTTTCTTGTTAGTCATTGAAAAAGTAGCACCTAGCAAAATGACAGGTATAATGTGCTAAATAAAAATAGCTCAAATTAATTAAATTAAAGATATCTTAGATAACTGAATGTTGTGGATACTCTTCAGTGCCAAAGATTATCTCACCAAGACAGGCAGACAAATTTCCTTAAAAATTTTCCTCAGATGCCAGTGCAGTGGCTCATGCCTGTCATCCCTGCACATTGGGAAGCTGAGGCAGGAGGATCACTTGAGCCCAAGAGTTGAGACCACCACCCTGAGCAACATAGTGAAACCCTGTCTCTACAAAAAAAATTTTTTTTAATTAGCCAGGTGTGGTGGCACGTGCCTGTAGTCCCAGCAACTCAGGAGGCTGAGGCGGGAGGATCACTTGAGTGCAGGACTTCAAGGCTGCAATGAGCCATGATCACACCACTGCATTCCAGCCTGGGCAACTGGAATGAATGACAGAGCCAGACCTTGTTAAAAAAAAAAAAAAAAAAAAAATCCTCTGAGAAATAAAAACCAAAGATAAAGAGGAAAAAATTTTAATATTACTGGAAACTCGTTGGCCATTGTATATCTTTTTTATTTCTTTTTGAGATATGGTCTTGCTCTGCTGCCCAGGGAGGAGTGCAGTGGCACAAATATGGCTCACTGCAGTCTGGAACTTCTGGGCTCATGTGATCCTCTTGCCTCGGCCTACCAAAATGCTGGGATTATAGGTGCAAGCCACTACTCCCAGCCCAACGTATATTTTAAGTGTTATTTTTGTTTAATCATAAATCTCTAGGAAATTTTTTTTTATAATTAAGGTACATTCAATGTCAGTGTGGCCTTTTGGACAAGAACCGCTACTGAGAGTTAAAGAATAGCATACTCATCTTCAATTTTGGCAAGTTGAGATGTTGAATTTTATTATATATAAAACTGGATGTGAAGAAATCATATCCATTCCAAAAGTGCCATTCTTAGGCATTGATAATGACTGGTTGCCTTTACTGAAGTTGAAATATGACTGATTAATTGATATTTCAGAGCATGCATGTGTATAGTAGGTTACACTGATGTTCTGAATTTTACCATTGCCTATATCCACGTGCTTTGCAATGTTCTTTGTAGTCTCCCTCCTCTAACCTTACTTTGGGCAATGCAATCCTAGCATATGTGATGTATTCAGAGACTTGAAATAAGCTTTCACTTTAGCTTACGTACTCTCCTGTGCCTCTGTCATTACCATGAAAACATTTCTGACCTAGTCTACTGGAAGATGGGGAACATTTGGCCAGAGTCAAGTCACCCCAGTCACCCAAGCTAAACCAACCTAAATCTAAATCAGTTGATGGTCAGTACACCACAGAACATGTAAGTGAACCCAGTCAATTAGGCAGAGATGCTTAGCCAACTTTCAGCTGAGCACACGAGCAATCACTGCTTACCATCATATATAGCCAAGGTTTTTCGTAGTTGTTTATTATCCAGTAAAAGATAACTGATACATTACAATATTTTTGTTTTCAGAGTTCATTCGCTATAGTTTCTGGAGAAACATTGAAAAGTTGCTTTCATGTTAGTAGCAATATGAAATCAATTTCTTTAAATAATGGAACAAAGTGATAAAAGTATCCTGTCAATAAGTCATAAAAAAATAGAAATTCAAAGAGTATTTAATAGTACAGAGTTTCTCTTTGAACATGTTTAGCATCCCTCTTTCACTACTATGACTCTAAAGCCAGCGTCATGTGGCAGAGACAATGCTACCTGTTAAACACATCATTTCTTCTTTCTGGAAACAGAAGACTTCATTTACTAGCTTTTGTTGCAGTTTGGCTAGGGTCATGTACTTGAATTTTTACAAATAAGTATATGAGAGAAACACTATGTTTTTTCACAGTCCAAGACAGTTTAGGGATGGATATTTGTTCTTCATGCTCACTGTCTGTCCCTCATGTATAGCTGAAAGTGAATAGATTTTAGCAGAGGAGTTTATTACCAACAAGAAGCCTAGATTTACAATATACCTTTAGGGGAAAGTCACCAGGCAGAACCACTGGATCAGAATTGACTGTGACATGAACCAGAAAAGAATATTTGATCTATTTGTGTATTGTGGTATGTAATATTAACTATCCTGAGTAATACACAGTTACATTCTCAAAATCATTTAAATATGTGCAGGTAAACATTCTAGATATAATATTGTATTAATTATCTATTGCTGTATAACCAATTTACCCCAAAACTTAGTGACTTAAAACAATAGTATTAGTCATTTCACGGTTTATATAGGTAAAAAATAAAGAGTGGCTTAGGTGTAGAGCTCTGGCTCAGGATCTTTCATGAGGTTGGCTGACTTCAGTTTCTTTTCATATGGGTCTCTTCATAGGCTATTCTGAGTGTCCTCACAACAAAGCAGCTGCTTCCCCATAGCAAATTATTCAAGAGAGCAAATACAAGGGTCTTTTATAATCTAATCTCAAAAGTGACATATCATTAATTCTATTATATTCTATTAGTCACACAACACAACCCTGTTACAATATGAGCATGAATGCCAAAAGAAAGGGATCACTGGGGGCCATCTGAGAGTCTAGCTACAACAAATACAGTAGAAAATGGAGAAGGCTGAGATAACCTGGAGAGTGCATGCCCTAGTAGACTAATTCTATTTCAGCTTGTAGAACACTATATGAGTGCAAAAAGCAAGTCTGCTGGTCTAATTACAACTGAAAGGAAGCATTCTTTTAAAAATGCTGTATGTGTGAAGGGAGGGGTGTATATAAAGATATTTCCATGAAAGGATAAATGATATGCTTTTGGAATACCTATTATTCTCAGGTTCTAACAAGAGGGAGAAAAGGAAAGTGTCTTTTTCTATCTTTGAATTAAAATGGTCAGGTCCTTTTTTTTAGTTAGTGTTAATGGGCAGGTGTTAAAATTGTCTGTTTTCAAGATGGAGTTCACATAAAAATAGTGAATCATCAAAAAGGAAGCATCATGGATTTAATTTGGTATTATGAATAAGTACTTCAAATTTCAGTAACGGCACATTGTCTATCAATAATGACAGAAAAGCTATTCAATATGAGAGAAATGTTTACATGTCTAAAATATAACTGTTTATGTAAAAATTAGTGTAGATTGTTTTAGAAATCAATATGGTGTATGAATTTTATGCCCATTAAACATGTAATATTGACTCTACCTTGAATTTTCATTAACAATTTATGGGTCATCATTATGGACCGTATGGTAATTGGTCAGAATACTGATCAAAGAGTTTGACCTAGACTTGCTGATTCTATTATTGGCTGTGCAATATTTGACAATCTGAAGCTCATCAATTGTTAAATGAGGATAATAATGCATGCCTCAAAGGAGTTTTGGAATGATAAAAGGAGCAACAAATTTGCAAAAATCCAGATCATAAAAACACTACACAAATGTTGGTTATTGTCACTCATCTCTATCCTATACTGGAATACAATTTCTCTCCTTTTGTGCTTTAGTCTCCTTTCTTTCTACCAGATTGTCCACTGTCACTGCTCCTGCTGTCATAGTACCAGTCTCTAACAGTTTATTCACTTACAGCCTTCTTATGGTTTAATGTTTCTGATATACTAGGCACTGAAAATCAAAATAAAACAACCAAAAAGAAAACTAACCGAGCAGCTTGAGATGTTTATATTCAACATAGAAGATTTCATTTTAAATACTTTGGTGTAAAATAAGTGGCAGAAATAGTGAACTAAAGTGGCAATGTTATTTGGAATGTTCTAGATCATTTACTATTTATTTCCTGGTTCACAGTGACTTCCAGAAGGATGAAATCTTAGAATTGTGAAACAAGAATAAATGAAATGAAGTGTTACAGTATTGTGGATATGTGCATATGATGTATAAATATATACGTGTTATTTCATATGTATGTCATATATACATATATGCATATATAATGTGTGTATATGTGTACACATATGTGTGTCATATATACATATTTGTCATATATATGACATATACATATATATGACATATACGTGTGTGTGTATGTGTATGTGTGTGTGTGTGTGTATATATATCTCATAGCTCTTCCCTAGCACATGGAACTTGCTTACTCTTTCTGATATCTAATGCCTTATCTCAAATCATTCTCCTACCTAGAATGCTCTCAAGAAAAATAAAACACGATTTTATTTGTAAAATAATTCTGGGCACTGCTTCACTAAAGGAACAGAATAACAGTATTACTGTGTCATTAATAATAGACTGAAATATAGAATATATTTAATAAATATTCAACCAGGTAAATAGTATGATGTAAGTATTTTTGAAGCCCTTTCATTGTGTCCTTTAGCTCGTGGGCATAACAATATCAGAGAAAGTCATATGTACACTGCCTCATACTTGCTGATTTTCTTGAATGTCTCCCACTCTAGTCTATTAATGCCTTTACAGCACAAATGATATCTTTGTTCTCCTTGTATCTCAAATAACTAGCATAAGAGTGGTATTTAATAGTTGTACATAATTTTTTTAATGGATAGATAAAAAGGAAACAAAGAGGAGGGCAATTAATACAGCCAAAAGTTGTCAGGGAAAATTTCACATAAAGCATTAAAATTTAGTGCAGTGCTCTCTCCCTCTCTCTCTCTCTTTCTGTCTCTGACACACTCACACTCCTTGCTTTTCTTTCTTTGGGTTTGCCTTTTTAAATTTTTCCAATTTTAGTCATAATTTGCAAACACTTGAAGCCATCCATTATAAGTTTTCAATTTCATGGCTTTTAGTAAATCCATGCAGTTCTGAATATATCACCACAACACAGTTTTCCATAATCCATGTTCCCATTTGTAGTGTATCCACACTTCCACACCCAGCCCCAGGCAGCCACTCATCTATTAATACTTTCTGTATGTATATACTTTGTATCCCTAAAAAAGTTCATGTCAATTTAAAATACAATATATAATCTTTTGTGACTGGCTTCTATCACTTAGCATCAGGATTTCAAGGTTTATCCATGCTGTAGCCTGTAACACGACCTCTTTACCCTTTATGTCTAATAGTATTTTATTGTATGGATGTACCACATTTTGTTTATACAGTCACCTTATCATTGCAGATCTAACCTTTTGTGGGAGTTTAGCCTTTCTTTGAGCTCTGCTAATTTTAGGAGTAATTCCTGGGCCTGGGTGCTCTCCAGCTGAATCAGAGAGACTTTTTTAAGCTACCTAGGAGGCTTCCTGGTTTTCACACTTAGCTTTTAATTGTCAATTAATCACCATAAGCCTTTTTTAACTTTTTCCCTAATTATCTCTAATCTACCTAATTCTACAGTCATTATAGTAACTATTCCTCTCATTTTTCTCAAATGCCTGATACATCATCACACCTACTAGTTCCGTTCCTTTCATTAGAATACCGCCTCAGTTTTCCACAGCAAGAGTTGTGTATGTTTCACTCCTATCTTGCTCCAGGGTATATGTGTGCTCTATCTACCATTAGTGATGGAATCCTTGTTGCCAGCTGACAAGTTGAACATACTATCTTAGTATCTGCTTTCTCTGAGCACACCTGGTCCCAATTATCAACGGTGATGTTCTACAAGAATCAGAATATAACATGAAAAGTAGTGTGTAGAAAGTTCCTATAGAGTTAGCGTGGCACCAACATTTGTCAGAAGGAAGGAGAGGAAGCAGGGCTTGACAGAAGGGGAGGTTGTCCTGTGATGCATTGTCAATGAAAGCTTCATACATTTGAATAGGGAACTCTGAAGCTAGGATGGTTCTACAGAGTTGTCTGGAGTTGGGGCAAAGGAGGTAGGCCTTCATACCCCTGTACCGATTGATGTGAGTGACTTTGAGCAAGCTAATTCTTTCAACAGGCAATTCTTGAAGAGGGCTGATAGGTTAAGGCTGTCTATCAGCCCCACTTGTGGCAGTTGGAGAAATAAACCCTTCAGTCTTGAGGGGGGATCCAGGCGGTATATCACAGCATCCACTATGTAGAGACAAAAGGATTTTTTGACTGATGTTATGAGGTATGTGAAGTAAATTGAGGCATCAAGGATGACTCCAAGGATATTGGCCTGAGCAACAGAAGGATACAGTTGCTGTTCACTGAGATGGCAGAGGCTATAAGTGAAGCGTTTTTGAAGGGGATTTCAGGATTTGAGTTTGGGTCCTGTTATGTGTGAGATGTCAATTAAACATCCAAGTAGGTATGTCATAATGACAGTTGGATATATAAGTCTGTCAGAGACTCAAGGTGGTTTTATTAATAACTGCCAGTATTTTTTTACTGCACTTTCCAAGTTCTTGTGTTGTTTTGGTTTGGTTTTCTGGTGACCTTTGGAAATATTTTCGATCAATTTTCTTAATATGAATACCTAGTTATGCTATTTAGTGAAATATTGGAAATCTAAGAATAACTTCTAATTTTTGGTTTCCTCACTTCAGTGACAACTTAAGTATATATCAACATCCATGAAACAATGAACTGTTCTTACATTCTGCTATCGTTTTCATGCATATATACTTATGACATTTCCAGACTTTCTCTCTTCATTTTCAGCTTTAGCATATTCTCATAGAATCAATCCATGATTTAATTATTGTTTGTTGACTCATCCTTGAACATAATCAACAGAAAAAAAAACCTATGCCCACTGTTTGAAGACACTCAAAATAAGTTGATTGGCTTTAGCTGTTTTTCAATCATTCAGGCCTATAAGAAGTTATTTTCTTAAAATGGGGCACATACTGATATTTTAAAAGCTTAATAGTATTCTTGGTTAGTATTTTTCCCAATTGTGCAGATTTACTTTGGATGCCTAATATCGAAACAGCTGTTAACATATTTTTGTCTTAATAATCGCTGTTTTTATAACAGATCATATGAAATACTTTCTGTTTTAGAATATGTTTTTTTTCTTATTTTTGGCTGCAGGCACTACTTTTGTTGGGCTATTTGGAGTAAGATTAGCAAAGCTTTCAGACACTCAAATGTCTTAATATCAAGCTAGATTTTTTAATTTGGGTATTAAAGTTGAATAGAATGTTATCACTTGAATTTCAAGTAATAAAGAAGGGTAAATCTAAAATAATAATACCACAGATGGTTATGTACAAGGAAATTAGTAATCTGAGGGAGTGCATGGGCAGAAATAGTGACCTATTTTTATACCTAATTCCGTATTTATACATATTTATAAAATATATTCTGGAAAATATATTTGACTTTAGGTTCTCACTTTTTTTTTTTTTTTTTTTGAGACAGAGTCTCACTGTGTCGCCCAGGCTGGAGTGCCGTGGTGTGATCTCGGCTCACCGCAGCCACCACCTCCCAAATTCAAGCGATTCCTGCCTCAGCCTCCTCAGTAGTTGGGATTAGAGGCATCACATCCTGCTAATTGTTTTTGTATTTTTAGTAGAAATGGGGTTTCGCCATGTTGGCCAGGCTGGTCTCAAACTGCTGACCTCAAGCAATCCACTTGCCTCAGCCTTCCAAAGTGCTGGGATTACAGGCATGAGCCACTGTGCCCGGCCAGGTTCCCACAAATTCTTTACTCTTGCCCTGTAACACTAGCAAGGGACTAAAGATTTGCATGTTCTAAACATTCTTTCATGCATATTTCTACTGTTGATTTTAGCAACGATAATAAAATCCCACACATTTGTAGACAGAATCTAGTATTATGAAAGATTACAGCCAATAATTGTAGTTCATCTGTTCCTAAAAGCTTAACTCCAGTGGCCCTCTCTTGGAAATGTGTATTCGATGAAACTTCAGTAATAAGACCATGAATTAAATTTGAAAGAGAAACTACATCTTTAAGAAGGTGTTGCTTTTCTAAAGTCAATAATGGCAGCTAAATTAGACTAGAACCCTGGTGCCTTGAATGCAAATCCAGAGTTATTCCCAATATACCTCATGCACAAAATTCAAGGCTTCAATTTGACATTTATTTTCTATTGTGGATATTGATTTCCTGAGGGGAAAAATGAAATGTGCTGTTGTGGTCCAATGTGCTTTATTGACCAAATAAACTATAATTGATTAAGAAGACTTGTGTACTACTCTTTATATTACTACAAATGTATTTCAGTAAAGCTTCTTCAGTAATGGCTGATTGCAACTACATATATTAATAAACAGTACTACTAATGTACAAACAGTTATTACAGATTTATCTGGTTTATAGGCTTGCCTTGGCCCAAATAAAACCTTCAGTGTATTTTATAGTACTTCATGAGGAACTTCATAATTAAGCTCACGTTTAAATGAGAAAAAGCATTACAATAGAATGCAGTTCCTCAATCCTTCAGTTTTTGCTGACTGCATTGAGAACTACAGAAGCCAAAGAAAGTTATAAAATATATTTCTGAGTTATATGTATAGTTAGGGTTATATCATCTACGTTGTAGATGATACATTTGTTAAATATTTTTCTAAAAATATATCTTGGTCAAGTTTAAAATATTTTTCATCCCACTGAAGGTACAGAACACTAAAAATCTATTACATTCCACTCAAAATTTCTTATCCTTACATTTATTTAATATTAGCTTAGTTAATTTTTCGTGCATATTGATTACTATCTGCAACTTCCCTATAATTTATTTTATTTTGATATGCTAAATTCACCATTCTTGACTACCAACAAAATTAATCTAGGGTGAACACATTTTCGAGACGGATATGACTAGTCACTAAATGCAGAAAAACATGAATTCCCTTACGGTTTTCCTAGTGTCTACTGATAATGCCCACTGGAATAGTAGAAAAACTTCACTGATAAATGATTTGTTAACCTATGCAGCCTTGACTCTTGCCTTGTATTTTATCTCCTCAATAGCTACATTAAATACAGAAGAAGGGATATCCTAAGCAAGCAGCAAAATAAAGTCTATATTGATGTTACATGTTTCAAACAAGAGCCTAAATATAACAATTATGGTAAATTGCATTGCTGTCATAAACTATATATCAGATTTGCATTGTAAAACAAAGCAAGATATACAAACCTTCTTAACTCAACCAATATGCATTGCAAAGACTCCTACTGAAATGTGTGATTCAGGTATATCCATTTCACTGGACAATGCCATTAACCAAGAGTGCATGATTGACATTTTAGAACACTTCAGTCAACAGCAGAATACATATTTCCATGAGAAACATATACAAAAATGGGCCATATACTGGGTCACAAAGCTAACCTAAAAAAATGTAACAGATTTGAAATCATATAAAGTATATTTTTTGATCAAAATGGAATCAAACCAGAAGTCAATAATAGAAACAAAACAGGAAAATCTCCAAACACTTACAAATTAAATAACTTACTTTTCAATATTGCATAGGTCAAAGAAGATATCTTGAGGGAAGTAAAAAAAAATACATAAAACTGAACGAAATAAAAATGCAAGATATCAAAATGTGTGGGACACATCTAAAGTAGTGCTGAGAGTGAGATTTATATTACTAAATGCTTTCATTACAAAAAAGGAAGTCTTAAGCCAACAATTCAAGCACCCACCCCAAGAAACTAGGAAAAAAATGAATGCAAAGTAATTAGAAAGGAGATAATAAAGATATGAGTAGGAATAAATTAAATTGAAAACACAAAACAAAAGAGAAAAGTAATGAAGTCAATAACTGGTTTTTTGAAAAGATTATCCAAATTTACAAACCTCTAACAAGATTGACAACCATAAAATAGAGTGGATAAAACTTAGTAATATCAGGAATAAAACGGTAGGTATCATTACAGATGGAATAGGGGTATATGAGGAATAATGAACACAATTTATGCAAGATCTGCATGTAGGAAACTACAAGACCCTGACAAAAGAAATAAAAGATGATCTGAGTAAAAGGAGAGACATATTCTATTCACGGATTGAAAGATTGACCATAGACAGTAAAGATGTCAATTCTCCCCAGATTGATTCATAGGTTTAATTCAACTGACTTTATAGTTATTTCAAACAAAATGAAGCAAAACACTGGCCCACAGACATTAAGTTTATCAGTGTCCCTCATATTGCCATATCTAATGGACCTTTTTAATTTTTTCCTTAATTAACTTCTGCATGCTATTATCTGCTACAGTCATGTTAAACAAATGTCGTTTCTTAAATGTACTATTTTGTTTTCTCAGAATTTTTCCTTTAGTTTCATTTTCTCCTGATTTCTGATTTAGGTTTCATTCATTCATTCATCCAACAAATGTCTTCTCTTTGCAGGTATTTTATTATGCAGTTAATGGACAAAGATTTGTGGCAACATCCCTCTTAAGTTGTGTATTTCACGTATTGGTTACAGAGTAATAGGAAATTCATTTATGTATTTAGTCTTATTTACTTGTAAACACAGCAAATTATTCTACTATTTTTCGTTTCACATTATTAAGGCCAGTGAGTAACAAATGTAATTGACAAATAAGTGTAATTCTATTCTTTATTTAACAAACGTGCATGGAATAAGCCACTGTGTACCCAAATGTTTGAAATGCATTGAAAACATTTATCTGATTTGTGTTTTTATAAAATTTAAGATACAATATGGCCCTGGTTTTAAGAACTTTTTTTCTGACTTTGATAGACAAAAAGAATAAACATTATATGCTTATAATGCTTTAAACATTTGTACATCTGGACAAAAATAACTTTAATAGTACAGTTGCTCCAAAACGTCATGTTGTGCATCAACTGACTTCATCTGAGCAAGAACTTTGAATGAAAAATATGTTTAACTTATTTTATATTATTTTTCATGCTTGTGAATACTAAAGAATATGGACCCATGTTTGTTATAGAATATAATTTTGAGCAGCTCTAGAATACACTTTGTATCTAGAACATATTTTTTGCAGTTCTAGAAAGTGTTAATTTCTAAAGTTTTGATATTTTAAGATTCTTGAAAATATTTTAATCAAGTGATAGCAGAAAAGATTGACAAAATCATAAAATGGTTTTATCTGTAGCTAAAATTATTCTCTAATCAGAAGACTCATCAAAATAGCATGCTGATTTCTCAGTATCATTTATCATTTCAACTAGACAAGGCCATTTGCACTGAACATGAGAGAGTAGAAACATCTTCAAATCAACCTCTTAAATTTACTGACTAGAAATACATATGAGAGACAAAATACCATAATATTATTCAACTAGTATTTTGTTTTTCTAAGATATTAGAAATGCATTTTTCCCTTCTGTCCTATATGTTTTTGCTACAATTACATTGGTTTTGCTTTACTTTTTTTGTCTGTTGTTTACTTCAAATGATATTTTCTAGGGTGTAGTCAAAGCTATCACTGACATTTCATACCTACTGGAAGGTAGCTTTAAGTTCCTATCTAAGGTTTCACTCAGTTCACTATCTTCCTGGCTTTATTTATGAGTGACAGATATCTATTTTGGGTATTTGGGTATGAGGACAGATTCCCCAGTTACTGTTTTTAGTTATAGTTAGATAAAGCTATACAGCAATGTTTTGAAGGCAGATCATGACCACAATGTAGATATTAATATAAATGAAATGAATTACATTTTGTGAAATAAACAATATTGTGATTTTTAAATTTATATTGTGTGCTGTTTCCAATATTTGGATTTCTAATGCAATAATAAGAATAAAGAATGGAAAAATAAATATGAAATATCACTAATGTCCACAGCTTTCCTACTCTAAGTTACTTTTGTAAATGAACAATCAAATCCGTGAATCTTCTTTATGTACCAACTTCAGGTGCTCATATATATTTAACACTGAATAATTATATTCCTCAATTGAATCTAGATAGTCTTTCTAAAAAGCTGTAAGACTTTTCAGTGGGCTAACAGGTTCCCTAAAAATGGTAATTGTGCTGAGTGAAGTGACTTATGCCTATAGTCCCAGCAACTTGGTAGGCTGAGGCAGAGGATGGCTTGAGCTCAAGAATTTGAGGCTCTAGTGCACTATAATTGTGCCTATGAATAGCTGCTGTTTTCCAGCCCAGGCAGCATAGCAAGACCCCATCTTAAAAAAATGGTAAGTCCACATTTGTCTACTTTTCCAAAATATTTGGAAAATCCATGTATCTATATTCATTTAGAAGACCCTACTGTTGATATTTAACAACCTCTAAAACTTGATATTGTCAAGTTTAAAATAAGTGGCTCTTGATATGTAGGTAACTCGTTTTTCATCATCACAACACAAATTCAGTTACCATCTCTTTCCAAAAGTTACCAAGGCAAATTTGATTGTGATAGTCTAGATTTAAATAATTTGAGACAGCTTGTGTTGTGGCAACATGATTACATATAAATGATAGGTCCTAGGAATGATCGGTTTTTATTTTATTATCAATACCAAGTAATATAAAATTTTAAAGGAATGCAGTTAATATTTTTCTAATAGTCTGCCATAGTAATCTATTTTCCAGTCTCTAAAGACAAATATTATACATATGTGGGTGGATACATGCACACACATAAGCATAAACTTAGTGTATTTTACTACACATTATAAAGACCATATGAAATTTTGAATTAAAAATTTCAAACTTCTCGATCACACATCATTGCAAGTATCTTAGCTTCTTTCACCCAAGGTATGGTGATTAACATTGTCTGCATAGACCTGTAATGGAGAACATTCCATATTAGCATGTGAAACCGACTGAGTCTTTCTCTTTTTTTAAATTTTTTACTCTTTTCCATTAAATGTGTGGACATAAGGTTTTGATCATTTCCAAGCTCTTGGAAATGTGGGTTGATTTTTGCTGTTAAAATCAATATAAAATTAAATAACATTATATAGAATTCTTTCCATAGCTTTCAAATTGGGCTATGGAGTAATTTCCTACAAAAAAAAAAATTGAAGAGTCAGGGAGTCTCTGGAGTTTACATTTTCTTGGATATTGAAACACTGACCTCCAGAAATGTTTGACTTACTTAGGCACTTACTAGTAGTTTTTAAATGGGCTGTTTTCCCACATCTTTACCAAATCAATTTTATTTATCTACAATCTGATGGTTGAAAAAAATGTTATTTGCATTTCTTTATTTAGAAGTTAAACATCCTTTTATATTTTTAGCCATTTGTATTTATCTTTTTTAATTGCTTGATCATAAACTTTGCACATTATTACTATTTGATAGCTTGTCTGTTTTATACACAGGTACATGCGTGTGTGCATGCTTGTACCTACACACACACACACACCACACTTAACATTTGAAATTGCTCAGACTTTTAAAACACATTTACATAATAGTGTTGTTAATTGGGGCTCTATAGTTTTTTCTAAATTTTCATGGAATTATTCTAGCGCTTTTTTTTAAGGATAATGCTTTCCTTGGTTTGCAGTATATAGACAATTATTTTTTAAAATCAGTATTGAATATTATGTTGTGTGTGTTTTTAATGTAAAGCAGTAATCATAAATTTTTCCCCTGAGGTATTTAAACTATCTATGTGCATATATTTTTATTAAAATTGCTAATTTTGAATAATCCTTGTATTATTGTCACTATTTACTTATACCATAAATATTTATTGTGTTTCTAAAATGTAGCAGGCATTTTCCCAGGTGCCAGAGACTCAAACTTAAAGTTATGTAGTTACTTTAAAATCTCTATATCTTCTCTTTTCTAATACTTGATTTCTTACCTAGGTATTCACATTAGTAAATTTTACTAGTTTAATTTTTCTTATCAGTATTGTTCTGACATCATAATGCTTAAGTATCACCTTAATTATTGCTCTAGAAAATTTTACATTGCATTAGAATTAACTTCATGGTTTGAAATCACTTGCAAGGAAACTATATGGGCCTTTTAATTTTTAGTGAGGTATTTTCTTAATATTTTAAAAACAATTTACATGCAATTACTGCCTTGCTCAGATTTTCCATTTCTTCTGGGATTAATTTCAGAAATTTATGTTATTTTATAATACAATACATGTAATCTTGAATTTCAAATGATTGTATATAGTTATTCTAAAGAACTTTGATAGATGTCTTTTAATTTCCATTCTATCACTTTTCCCTTCCTCATTTCTAATTTTGGTAGCATAGTATTTTATCATTTTTCATATGTTAATCTAGTATCATTTATATATTTCAAAATATATAAAATAACTAGGTGTGAATTTTTTTATTACTTTATTTTTTAGAGATAAGGTCTTGCTGTGTTTCCCAGGCTGGAATGCAGTGACAGAATCATAGCTCACTACAGCCTGGATCTCCAGAGCTCAAGGGTTCCTCCTACCCCAGCCTCTGGAGTAGCTAGGACTACAGGCTTGCAACCCTATGCATGGCTATTTTTTTATCTTTTAGTAGAGATGGGGTCTCACTGTGTTGCCCAGGCTGGTCTCAAACTCCTGGCCTCAAGTAATTTTCCCATAGCAACTTCCCAAAGTGTTAGAATTTTTAAATAATGCTATTGATTTAATTCTTTAAAATTTTTCTTTGTTATTTTCATGACCATATTTTGTTTTTCTTTTCTAAAACATTTAATGTTGAAATGTAATAATTTTTACAATATTATTTCTTATTTAGAAATAACTCATAAATCTTTATGAGTTAAACTGTATGGATTTTTTCACTGTGAATAACTTCAGCATTATCCATTGTAAAAATATATATCCTTAATCATAATTATCTCTATATTCTGCAGTATAGATTTTTATTTCTTTTCCAGTCTAAAGGTTATATAATAGTGTTCTGTTATTATTATTTTTTTAATACATAAGGTTTTATTTACCAAGTGTTCCATATTTTATAATTTATGATATTCACAAAGTTTTATGTTGTACAGATGTTCCGGTTTTTTTTTAGTTCCACTCCCACCTGAGGAACAGCCAAGTTAACAATGCCACTTTGGAGCATGTTTTCTTTTTCTTGCTTTTTTTTTAGCAAGGTTTTTTTGTTTTGTTTTGTTTTTTTAAATTTATTATACTTTATGTTCTGGGATGCATGTACAGAACAGGCAGGTTTGTTACATAGGTATACATGTCCCATGGTCGTTTGCTGCACCCATCAACCCGTCATCTACATTAGGTATTTCTTCTAATGCTATCCCTCCCCTATCCCCCCACTCCCTGACAGGCCCCAATGTGTAATGTTCCCCTCACTGTGCCCATATGTTCTCATTGTTCAACTCCCACTTATGAGTGAGAACATGTGGTGTTTGGTTTTCTGTTCCTGTGTTAGTTTGCTGAGAATGATGGTTTCCAGCTTCATCCATGTCCCTGCAAAGGACATGAACTCATTCTTTTTTATGACTGCATAGTATTCCATGCTGTATATGTGCCACATTTTCTTTATCCAGTCTATCATTGATGGGCATTTGGGTTGGTTCCAAGCTTTTGCTATTGTGAATAGTGCTGCAATAAACATACGTGTACATGTGTCTTTATAGTAGAATGATTTATAATCTTTTGGGTATATACCCAGTAATGGGATTGCCGGGTCAAATGGTATTTCTGGTTCTAGATCCTTGAGGAATCGTCACACTGTCTTCCACAATGATTGAACTAATTTACACTCTCACCAACAGTATAAAAGTGTTCCTATTTCTCCACATCCTCTCCAGCATCTGTTGTTTCCTGACATTTTAATGATTGCCATTCTAACTGGCATGAGATGGTATCTCATTGTGGTTTTGATTTGCATTTCTCTAATGACCAGTGATGATGAGCTTTCTTTCACATGTCTGTTGGCCCCTTAAGTGTCTTCTTTTGAGAAGTGTCTGTTCATATCCTTTGCCCACTTTTTGATGGGGTTGTTTATTTTTTTCTTGGTCCTTTAGCTTGGAGAAGTTTGTTATTACCCACCTTCTGAAGCCTACTTCTGTCAATTCGTCAAACTCATTCTCCCTCCAGTTTTGTTCCCTTGCTGGCAAGGAGTTGTAATCCTTTGGAGAAGAGGCATTCTGGTTTTTGGCATTTTTCAGCCTTTTTGCCCTGGTTTTTCCTCATCTTCGAGGATTTAACTACCTTTGGTCTTTGCTGTTGGTGACCTTCAGGTAGAGTTTTTGCTTGGTCATCCTTTGTGTTGATGTAGATGCTATTGCTTTTTGTTTGTTAGTTTTCCTTCTAACAGTCAGGACCCGCTTCTGCAGGTCTGCTGGAGTTTGCTGGGGGTCCACTGCAGACCCTGTTTCCCTGGGTATTACTAGCAGAGGCTGCAGAACAACAAAGATTGCTGCCTGCTCCTTCCTCTGGAAGCTTCATCCCAGAGGGGCACCTGCCAGATGCCAGCTGGAGCTCTCCTGTATGAGATGTCTGTTGACCCCTGCTGGGAGGTGTCTCCCAATCAGGAGGCTTGGGAGGTCACAGATACACTTGAAGAGGCAGTCTGTCCTTTAGTAGAGCTCAAGTGCTGTGCTGGGAGGTCTGCTGTTCTCTTCAGAGCCAGCAGGCAGGAATGTTTAAGTCTGCTAAAGCTGCGCCCACAGCTGCCCCTTCTCCCAGGTGCTCTGTCCCAGGGAGATGGGAGTTTTATCTATAAGCCTCTGACTGGGGCTGCTGCCTTTCTTTCAGAGATGCCCTGCCCAGAGAGGAGGAATCTAGAGAGGCAGTCTGGCTACAGTGGCTGTGCCAAGCTGAGGTGGGCTTCGCCCAGTCCTAACTTCCCCTGGCTTTGTTTACAGTGTGAGGGGAAAACTGCCTACTCAAGCCTCAGTAATGGCAGACACCCCTCTCCCGACCAAGCTACAGCGTCCCAGGTTGACTTCAGACTGCTGTGCTGGCAGCAAGAATTTCAAGCCAGTGGATCTTAGCTTGCTGGGCTCCTTGGGGGTGGGATCCACTGAGCAAGACCACTTGGCTCCCTAGCTTCAGGCTCCTTTCCAGGGGAGTGAACTGTTCTGTCTCACTGGCATTCCAGGCGCCACTGGGGTATAGAAGAAAACTCCTGCAGCTAGCTTGGTGTCTGCCCAAATGGCCACCCAGTTTTGTGCTTGAAACCCAGGCCCCTTGTGGTGTAGACACCTGAGGGAATCTCCTGGTCTGTGGGTTGCAAAGACCATGGGAAAAGCATAGTGTCTGGACCCGATAGCACCATCCCTCACAGCACAGTCCCTCACAGCTTCCCTTGGCTAGGGGAGGGAGTTCCCTGACCTCTTGCACTTCCTGGGTGAGGCCCCACTCTGCTTCTGCTCATCCTCCGTGGGCTGCACCTACTGTCTAACCAGTCCCAATGAGATGAACCGGGTACCTCAGTTGGAAATGCAGAAATCACCCGCCTTCTATGTTGGTCTCACTTGGGAGCTGCAGACCGGAGCTGTTCCTATTTAGCCATCTTACCCAGGAATCTCTAATTATTATTAAAACATATTTTGAGATAACTTTAGATTTTCTGCCCACCTTAATTTTAAACATTACGCCATTGTAGTCAGAAAATATGGCTTTTTATTTTTTACATGCTGAAATTTATGATTTTCTCTGTGGTCTACATATGCTTAATCTTAGTAGTTGCCTTATTGTCACTTAAAATTTTTATCAGTTCATATAGAATAGTATATGGCATAGCAGATGCCAGTAGTGCCCTACTCATATTCCTCAGACCTGACAGTTTTCAGTGTGCTTCTTTAAACTTTCAACTACCAGTGTCTGTGTCTCTCTGCCACAGAATTCTTTCTGAAATCTTATAAGGCTTTTCTGTTCCCGTGCAGCAAGCCAGAAGTTCCAGTGAATTAACAAATACCCAGAAACTCCCAACCAATGACTGCTGGGATATGGTATATAAATACCCCAACTATCTCCCACCTTGAGTGGAAAAATTTGGTCACACTTTACACCATTTCTCAGAATTTTTCCGTATGATTAATTTGTGGCAAGTAGCTTAGTTATGTACAATTTATTGAATGTTTTCCCTCCCTATGTAATTTCTATGCCCTATATTGTGTTCCTTTTCTTCTCTCATAAACAGATTTCATTGGAATTCTCGTCCTAGGACCTGCTTCTGGGGGATTCAAAATAAGACAATACCAATCTTATTAATACTTTTTTTTCTTTTAAGTTCTGGGATACATGTGCAGGATATGCAGGTTTGTTACATAGGAAAATATGTACCATGATGCTTTGTTGCACCTATCAACCCATCACCTGGTGGAAGCCATTATCCTCAGCAAATTATTAACACATTTTTCAGATAAATTATGTGATTAACTACTCTAAAATATTATGTGAATTATTCATTAGCTATTCATGGTGGGTTAAACTCTGTTTCTCATTCTTGTTACACTTAATTTTATTCTTCCAGTCTATGTTTCATAGTTTTAGTTTTTTGGGGGGATTTTAGGTACAAGATTTGTTTTACTATATGTTAAATTTGTATGGATACATAATATTTGTACATATTTTGGGGGTACACATGATATTTTGTTACATACATAGAATGTGCAATGATCAAGTTGTGGTATTTAGGGCATTCATCACCTTGAGTACTTACCATTTCTATGTGTTAGGGCCATCTCAAGCCTTCTCTTGTAGGTGTTTCAAAATATATAATACACTGTTGTTAACTATAGCCACTCTACTCTGCTATCAAACATTAGAACTGACCCCTCTATCTGACCTTATGTTTGTACCCATTAACTAGCCTCTCTTTATTCCCCTACCCACACACTCTTTCCAGCCTCCCATATCTATTATTCTACTTTCTATTTCCATGATAGCAATTTCTTAACTTCCACATGTGAGTGAGAATGTGTGATATTTTTCTTTCTGTGTCTGGCTTATTTAACTTAACACAATAACCTAAAGTCCCATTCATGTTGCTGCAAAAAAAATGATTCCATTCTTTTCTATGGCCAAGTAGTATTCCATTGTGTATATTTACCACATTTTATTTATCCATTTGTCCATTGATGGACACTTAGATTGATTTCATATCTTTGCTGTTGTGAATAGTGCTACTTTAAGTGTAAGATCTGAAACTATAAAACTGCTAGAAGAAAACATAAGGGGAACACTTTAGAACAGTGGCCTAGGCAAATATTTTTTGGCTAAGACTTCAAAAGCATAGGCATCAAAACTGAAAACAGAAAAATGGGACCACATTAAATAAAAAAGCATCTGCACAGAAAAGAAAACAATAAACAGAGTAATGACACAACGTACAGAATGGAAGAAAATATTTGCAAACTATTCATAGGACAAGGAGCTAGTATCCCAAATATGCAAAGAAGTTGAACAACTCAACAGTAAAAAACAAAACAAAACAAAACAAAACCATAATCCTAATAAAAAGTGGGCAAAGGACATGAATAGACATTTCTCAAAAGAAGATATACAAATGACCAACAAGCATATGAAAAAAATACTCAACATCACTAATTATCAGGGAAATGGAAATCAAAACCACAATGAGCTATCTTCTTACCCCAGTTAGAATGGCTATTATTAGGAACAGATGTTGGCCAGGATGCAAAGAAAAGGGAACTCATACACTGCTGGTAGGAATGCAAATTAGTATAGCTACTATGGAAAACAGTGTGGAGATTTCTCACAAAACTAAAATAGAGCTACTGTAAGATCCAGAAATCCCATTACTGGGTATTTACCCCTCCCCCAGAATAGAAAATCAGCATATATTTAAAAAAATACCTTCACCTTTATGCTTATTTCAGCATATTTTTGACATTTTATTTTTCAGAACCTAAGTATTAATTACAAAGTTTCATTATCAATGTAGACAGTAATCAATAGCACTATAATATACCCCTCTTTTTCTTGTTTAACGATTCTACATTGCCTAGGATTAATATCATGGGACAACTCAATTCATACTTTAAAATCATTTTAGATACACCTATTAGATACAATATTTATTTGCCGGTGTTATTTGATCAGCCTTTTATTTCTAATATGTGAACTTATCCCATTTTGATTTATTGATATGTAAATATTTGGTCTTAGTTCTTTCATCTTATTTTATGCTATGTTTTATGTTCGATGCTTCCTTTGTTTTCTCTCTTCTGCTGTGGGAATTGTGTGACTGCAATTTCTTTGTTCAAGTATTTAGTTTTATAGCCTCAGGTGACAGATTATGCATTTTGAAAGATGGAAAGGGGGTGAAAGTCCTTCCACAAACAGAGATTAATGTATACCCTTGCACAGCAAGCGAATGTTGTTCTAGAGTGAGAGTAGGTATAGTCCTCTCTCTCTTACTGTCCCAGGATGTGGGGATGGGGACAGGTGGAGAGAATTTCTTAAAAGAAAAACACGGTAATGGGATCCTTTTAGTCCAGGCATTTAAATTATTTGTGATTTGAAATTCCTTACGATATCAAATGTCCCACTTTTCCAACCCTTTAAAATCTTGCATAAAGTTTATTCAAAATGAAGTGCATCTTTTCCAGTTTTGAAAACTCCACTGAAGCTTTCCTTTTTGATGATTCTTACTTTCACTTTAAGAAGGGTGTAGGGATATGGAGTGTTAATAATCACCAGCTTGTTAAAGTTACTTGTCCATGGTTTTCCAGATAATTATAATAAAAATGATACTAATGATATCTGATGCATAGTGTTTACTGTGTAACAAAAACTGGTCCACGTTATTTATACACAGTAATTCATTTAGCCCTTATGAGTTACATGAGGATTCTATTATATTCAACTATGAATTGTGTATTAATGCTGCTGTAAATTTACATCTGAAAACACTGAGTAGCAGGAGGCTATATATCCTTCCCAGTGTCTTACATCCTTTGAATAGTAGAGCCAAGACTTAAATTCATAATTCATGATACTTGGCTCCTGAAAGTACACTCTTTTTATATTTTATTTTTATTTTTTGAGTTGGAGTCTCACTCTGTCACCCAGGCTGGAGTGCAGTGGTGCCATCTCGGCTCACTGCAACCTCCACCTCCAGGGTTCAAGCGATTCTCCTGCCTCAGCCTCCCGAGAAGCTGGGATTACAGGCACCTGCCACCATGCCCGGCTAATTTTTGTATTTTTAGTAGAGACGGGGTTTCACTATGTTGGCTCAGGCTGGTCTTAAACTCCTGACCTCGTGATCCGCCCGCCTCAGCCTCCCAAAGTGCTGGGATTACAGGCATGAGCCACTATGCCAGTACACTCTTAACCAGGACACTGCACATTCTCAGACAGAAATCATATTTTACAAATACTTATCTAGGAGACTAAGATAAAGTAAGCACACTTCACCCTAGTTCTCCTTGGTTATTACACCTAAAACCTGGATGAGACAAATGAAGCAAACAGCAGAAGACTAAATGAAAAGTAGACAAAAGAAAGCAGATACATTTGAGGACTTGGATTCAAGGAAAGACACAGAATTGAGTTCCCTGGGCATTGGTTTCACCTTCTGTATATCCCAATCTGAGTGCAGGAAAAGTTCTCAACCAAGAAATGCTAACAGGTGCACAAAATAAATAAAACAACAGAAAAAAGAAAAAACAGAATAAGTCTGTTCTCTCTGGACAGGGGACTGGCAGAGCAATGGTTCTCAACCAAGGGTGATTTTGTACCCCAGGGGATGTTTGACAATGTCTGGAGACATTTCTATAGTGGGGGAGTTCTACTGCGATCTAGTGGGCAGAGATCAGGAATGTTGTTCAACATCCTAAAATGAACAGAGCAACACAATGACAATGAATTAACAGACCCCAATAACAATAGTGTGAAGACTGAGAAACCCTATTCTAACTGGTTCAAGCCAGGGTCAGCAAATTATGGCCCTGTGAACCAAATCCAGCCCACTGCAATAAGTACAATAAGAACAATAGGTAGATCACTGATGGCACAGATAAGACCAGCAGAACTTTAGGCACCTGATATGAAAAGGTAACACATAATTCATATTTAGCATTGGACTCTTGAACCTTTTTCATTAACTAAAATATATATGTATATTTACATGTATATATACCTTAGCTTTTTAATTATTTTATTTTTGTTGTCTTATTTGTACTGAAAAGCTTTGAATATGGCACTCAGACAAGTCATTTTGAACTCATTTTTAAAGCTGTCATATTGTTTGATCTTTCCATATGTCCTCACACCTAAAAGGTACTTACAGTTGAAATATAAAATATAAGTAATCCCACAAGCCTCACATGAAAATGTCCACTTATATGCATTCCATATGCTTAATAATTTTAAAATAATAGAAATCATGTTGTGTTTCTAATGTTGATAAATAGCATGGTTGTTCTGAAAATATTCAGTAATACTATTATTTGAAGACTCTGGTTGAAACAAATTAGTTGATACTTGGTCATCCTTTGAATTAAAAAAAAAAAATCTGGGCCAGGCGTGGTGGCTCACGCCTGTAATCCCAGCACTTTGGGAGGCTGAGGTGGGCAGATCACATGGTCAGGAGACCGAGACCATCCTGGCTAACACGGTGAAACCCTGTCTCTACTAAAAATACAAAAAATTAACCGGGCATGGTTGGGGGCACCTGTAGTCCCAGCTACTCGGGAGGCTGAGGCAGGAGAATGGCGTGAACCCAGGATGCAGAGTTTGCAGTGAGCTGAGATCACGCCACTGCACTTCAGCCTGGGTGACAGAGGGAGACTCCGTCTCAAAAAAATAATAAAAATAAAATAAAATAAAATAAAATAAAATAAATCTGAAAATCTCGCTATTTGGGAGCAGCCAAGTCTATTGATATGTCAGTATTTTTATTGATATCAATATCTCTGTATTTAATTAGAAATTAACTTTTAATTAAAATGTATGTATTGTTGCCCCTATGAGAACAAAATGTAGCATCATCTCCCTGGAATTAATAACTCTTAAATAGCTACATTTATTATACTAAAAATGTTAATAAAGTTACAATATTACAAGCGATGGACTCTCACTCCAGAATTGCTGTAAAATAAAGAAGGCTTAGTAAAGATAATCATACTAAAGTCTCCTGAAGAGTGAGCTTGGATATCTCATAATTGTGGTTCAAATAATGATCTGCTGACATAGAACACTTCTTAAATGAAATAAGTTAACGTGCATCAAGAGAGAAATCATGGTCCAGTAGAAATGTCTGCAATAAGGTGAGCATACGACATTAGGTAACCCTCATTAAAATTTCTCATTCTGCAGATGATTTCTGTAGTGGAAGCTGATTTTAGTATTATCCTCTTAAGTTATCTATCTGTAACTGCAAAAACAAGTTTAAATATTTATTTCACTGGAATTAAAATAACTTCTGCCTTAAAAAGAAATCTAAATCACTGAGCCTGTAAATAATTATATGAATTTATAGGAAATCCCAACTGCTATTAAAATGTGATACAATTTTTGACTAACCCATTTGTCTAATGGTTCTTTGAATGATTCCCCAAATTTAAGGTTTTTTTCTAACTTTTCATAAGATTATGCCCAGGTTTTCAAGTTTAATGCTATAATCCTGTCTTTTTTTTTCCCCTAGAGGAATACAGTGTCTTTTTGTTGTGTTAAATTTTTTTGGTGGTTTCTACTCAGCATATCTTATAAATAATAAAGAAGATTCAAATATGTATTTATCAGGGATTAAACAGTTTAGATACTCCATTTTAAACATTAATGATTATCAGTATCTATATAATTTTAAATGTAAACTGCATAACCTATAGAAAAGAATGGGAAAAAATACAATGGAACAATTAACCAAAAGTTGATGTTTTTGTTTTTAGACAATGTGGATTTAAGGGATGAATTGTTTCTAGGAGAAAAAAAAAAAGGTTATTCCAACGTAATAAGGGGCTGAATCCAAGAGGAAAATAATATAAACATCTTAACCTTTTGTTTATGTAATAACTTTTTTTTTTTGCAAAAAAAGCAGGAAGTGGTCAGGATGAAAAGGAAATTCAGGTAATTTAACTTACCTATCTCTGAAACTAAAAGAGCAAACAAGGAATAAAATAGTAAGAAAGCAGAATATTTAAACAATATTGTCATAATTGACATAAAGAGAAGAACAGACCCAACAACTGCAGAGAACATATTCTCCTCAAGTATTACATTAAAAGTATTACATTAAAATCATAAAAATTGGTTATTAATCAGGATTTGGTAATGGTCAACTACTAATACACAGCATGTTCTATGACAAGAGTGGAGATAAACTAGAAGTCAGCTAGAAATTTTGTTACCCCAAAAATGTTTTGGAATCATGCATTTTTAATATTTTGCATACATGCATGGTTAGTTCTGATTGTATGCTGGATTTATGCTGATTTTCTGTATGAAATAGTATAGAGATAATTGGAAATCCTAGATGATTTTATCTTCACTAGGTGATTTTTATCTTCATCCAGGGAACATTTGTTTTTGTTAATGAGAGATAGTTAAGATGAGGGTAGTTCATCTCATAGCAATCAGGGATTGCGACCTGTTGAAGCTGGGCTTTAAGTTTTGTGAGGAGTTTTTTTTATTTCTGATTCATATGGACCCTTAGGCCATAGCCCCTCAGAGATGCCAAATGAACCCTTGGGGCATTTTCCAGGGCCTTTGGAAGGCCCTGAATCCATATATTGTTCCCTGGGGTGAGTGAGACTACTAAAGTCTTGCTCAACTGCTTAGCTTCTCAGCTACAAGCTTCTGCTTAGCGCCTTATGTTCTCAATTACCTCTTTTGAATCAACAAAAAGTTTTAAAGGAAAAACAATATTACATTTTTTTCTCACCAGCTGGGTGGCTCTTCTGACATCTTGTCCCTTCAAATCTTTGCATCCTTGGATTTCCGTCTTCAAACAGATGTCTTTAATTTTTTGATTTTTGTTTATCTAGATTTTCCCAGGAAGATGGTTGCTGAAACAGATTATTCTGCCGTTACTGGAAGCAGATATCTTTACAAACCCTATTTTTTTCTCTGAAATATCCTTTAGTTTGTAGCTTTTTATCCTTGAAGCCAATTAATATAAAATTAAGATCAATTTGTATTTAGGTACATGATACTCACTGGCAGTGGATCTTTTTGTCATAATTTGCTTAAATTCTTTCAGTTAATTTTATCATTTAATTGATTTAATAAATGTTTCTTTAGTACACTTGTGCCAGGTATGAGTCATCTGCTAAAGATTCATTACAAATGTACTGCATAGTGGGAAAATACTCAAGTAAATAAGGTTAAAAATAATGGCAAAAACTACAATTACCTTTGCACCAACCTAAATATATATTCATACATTAGCACATACTAATGAAACTAAATCATATACTAGGCCTTAATGAAAGTATCAAGGATTTCAAGAAAATTGTATCTAACAAATCACAATCTCAATTGAAGTTGTCAGTGATGTGCTAAGCCCTGCAATATGTGATCATTTGTACATTGGAGATGTTCTTCTGGTCAATACAGACCAGGTTCATCAGACCACTTATTCCTTGAGTAGAACTTAAAAAGCAGGAAGAGAGAGACAGAGAGATAGAGGAAGACAGAAATAAAATAAAATACAAGGTTAAGAATTCAACAGAGAGCTTCAAATTACGAAAACAAAACAAAATCCACCAAGTTTCATTTTGGTGTACTTTGAAGTTCTATCATCAGGTACCAAAATATTCAGGTTTACTGATATTCATGTTAAATGGATCCTTTAATAATGAAATACCCTTATTATCTCTAGTTATTACTCTTTTTCTTAAAGGCTACTTTTTTCCTAGCATTAGTGTACCCATTCTAGCTGTTGATGAAAAGAGTCAAACTCTGTAAAATATTTGAAGATATTTATTTTGAGCCAAATATGAGTGACCATGGCCTATGACACAGCCCTCAGGAGACCTCGAAAATATGTGCCCAAGGTGGTCGGGGCACAACTTGGTTTTATAATTTTTCAGTAGACATAAGACATCAATCAAATACATTTTAGAAATACATGGCTTCAGTCCAGAAAGATAGGACAACTGGAGGGGGCCAGGGCAGGAGCATGGTGGGGGTTTCCAGGTTATAGACAGATTGTAAAATTTTCTGATTGACAATTAGTTGAAAGAGTTATTATCAGTAGAAAGAGTAGAAAGGAATGTTTGGGTTATGATAAGGGGTTGCAGAGACCAAGGTTTTATCATGCAGATGAAGCCTAAAAGCAGCAGGCTTCAGAGAGAACAGATTGTAAATGTTTCTTATCAGACTTAAGTTCTGTGTTGATGTTAAATGCTAGCCAGCTTTTCCTGAATTCCTCAAGGGAGGGGGACATAATGAGGCATGTCTGACACCTCCTTCCCATCATGGCCTGAACCAGTCTTTCAGGTTAAATTTACAGTGCCCTGGTAGAGGAGACAGACCATTTAGATTGTTGCAGGGAGTCATCAAATTTTATTTTCGGTTTTACACAGATTTTTTTTTTTTTTTTTTCTTGAGACTGAGTCTCTCTTTGTCGCCCAGGCCAGAGTGCAGTGGTGCAATCTCGGCTCACTGCAAGCTCCGCCTCCGGGGTTCACACCATTCTCCTGCCTCAGCCTCCCAAGTAGCTGGGACTACAGGCGCCCGCCACCATGCCCAGCTAATTTTTTGTATTTTTTTAGTAGAGACAAGAGTTTCATCATGTTAGCCAGGATGGTCTCGATCTCCTGAACTCATGATCCACCCTCCTCGGCCTCCCAAAGTGCCGGGATTACAGGCGTGAGCCACCGCGCCCGGCCTTACTTAGCTCTTTAATGCTTACTTTTGTTTGTTGTCTTTTCCCATACTATTATTTTCAACCTAATTAGTTTTTAAATGTAAGTTGTCTTTCATATTAAGAGTCTAAAATTGGAACTTGCTTTTTTTTCTTATCTGTAAATCTCTACTAAATTTTAATGGAATGTTTAGGCCTTATACAATGTAAAGTCATTATTAATAGTTTTTTTTTTTAAGTTGACCATCTTCCCCTTCATTTTATGCTTTTTCTCTTCTCTTTTAATTTCTGTTTCCTCTTTTGTCACCACTTTCGTGTTTGTTGAAATTTTTTATTCAATTTAAGTTATTCTATTGGATTTTTATCTGAGGCTAATTAAAAACATTTCTACACATTTTTTGACAACCTCTCCTTCAGAAGATGAGATTGATGGCCCGTCCCAGAATTCTGAGCCAATCTTAGTGACCCTCTTGTATCCAATTCAATGAAACAGTTGTGATGCTACATAAATTTCTAGGCCGAAATTACAACCTACTGTCATTACCTATTGTCACCAGCAGAAGGCGCATCTTGCCTTTCACGCATTTTCAAAGTTTGGGTTTTCACGGGTCATTTCCTACAGCCTGTAGAGCTTCTGGGAGCAAATAAATCACAGATTGTTCAGAGACGAATTGCCTGAGGTCTGTCTACGTGCATATGTCTTATTCTCAGTTTCAAAGGATGGTCTTGTTAATATAGAATCCTGTGTTGACAATTTGTTTTCTTTTCTCTTTGGGAAGATTCAGCTCCATTTTCCCTGGTGGTAGGTCTCCATGGATGCTATTGAGAAGGCACTTCTCAAAGTCGACAAGGACGAGGACATCTTTCCACCAAATACCACCTGGTTTATAACAAAAGGTTTGTCATCATTTAAGTTATTGTTCACCTGTTGGTAACATGTCCTTATTTCTCTTGCAATATTGGTAGAGAGACATTTGTTCACTTCATTAATATTCTTCATATTTCATGTGTATGTCAAATATATAGTATGCTAAAGTATTTCAAAACTTTATAGCTATTTTTAATTAAAATTATTTATATAAACTAATTCATATAAATAAAATGATTTCACTGACAGTAAAAACAAAATTAAGCAAAGGAAAAGCTAGCATAAAAATAACAAAAGACAAAGAAATCCAGGTTTCTTTCTTATTATAATACAGATTTGAACAAATTATTTAAAAATGTTAAAAATATAAGCATAGTTCTGAGCAAAATATTAAAATACTAACCCTTTTCCTTATAAATGGTGATGATGATAATGTTGACCTGGATGAGAAATTATATAAGAGCACCCGAAATCTTCCATAAAGAAAATCAAGTGACATTTGTATTAACTATGGCAAAAAGCTTGTATCTATAATAATTATGTAATATTTAATAACATTCAACTTTGGCAAAGTAGTTTATATACTTTATATAAGATAGCTCAAATCTGAATCAATACAGAAACAATGTATAGTACATAAGTGAGAGTAAAAAGAAAATATACATATATGTATGCTTAAAGTGTAATAATTTTGGTATTTCAAATAATAAAATTATAGCCTAGTTAACAAACGATATTAGGAAAAAGAATCAAAAATAGATACAAAAAATATAAAAGATGGATAAGTATATTAAATATGATTAAGATACATTTTATATTTTTACCCTAGTATCAGAGTATGAAAGGAGTTTAAAATGTTACTCTCTTTCTGGAAATAAATTTGATGATCCAGCAAAGTTTTAAAATTTGCATGCCTTTTGCATGTTAATTCTACTTCTAGGACTGTATTTGACACAACTAACTTAAATACATGCAAAAGAGTATCAATGCATAAAAGACAAAACAGTTGTGAGATAAATTATAGTGTGTCCATATTGTGACTTCTGTGCAACTTTTATAATATTTCAGGTAAATTTATACAGATTTCTGAAAAATATCTTCAAGTTACATTATCAGTAAAAAGGGCAAATTATAAACTTCCAAATATGTGCCTAGATTTATAAATGTTATGTATGTAAATATATGTATATGTTTGCATTTGGTAATATATACATTTGATGGCTAATTATGGTTATTTTGCAAAGAAATATTCATTTCCTTGTTTTGGAAGTTTTACACAGAGCACATGCCATATTCGTAATTAATAAAAGTCAAAGAAATAGTCTCATGATGGCATATTACTAAAGGTTGTTTTGATATATTTATGATCTTTATTTTGTATCTGTAGACATAAGTTTAAATGGTAATTTATATATGGCAATTTCATGTAAATTGATAGATACAAATATGTAGTCCAATTTGCTTCCTTCACTTGGAAAAATGTATTTGAAGTGAGTGCATGCTTTTGTGTGTATGAGAAAATCAGTTCCTTTTCATTGTTGAATCTGAATTCTATTGTATAGTTATAGTTATACCACATATTGTTTACTCATTTACCAAATGATGGACATTTCGGTTCTTTCCACATTTTTACTGTTGTACAGAAAGTGGCCGTGAACATAGTTTTTAGAAGTCTTTGTATGAACATAAGCTTTCATTTCTCTGGAGTAAATAGAAGGGCTGGAAGTAGAAGGTCTGGATCATATGGTGGTGTGTGTTTAACTTATTGAGAAACTGCCAAAATGTTTTTTGAAGTCCCTGTACCATTTTTCAGTCCTAATATCAGTATATGAAGCACCAGTTGCTCCATATCCATGCCGGCTTTTGGTTTTGTGACACTTTTTAATTGCAGACATTATAGAAGGCGTGAATTGGTATCTGAATTGTGGATTTTATTTGTATCTTGCTGAGGAGTAAAAGTGTTGGGAACTTATTCATGAGCTTATTGAATATCTTTTACTGAAATATTTAACCATGAATGTTGCGCAATATTTAGTAGTCATTTTAGTATCAAGTGGAATCATTCTTTATGTATTCCAGATACAAGCTCTTTGTTCAGGTAAATGTATTGTTAGTATTTTCTCTAGGTTTATGACTTGTCTTTCATTTCTTGACTTTTAGGAAAAGTTCTTTTTTATATTTGATAAAATACAATTTGTCTTTCTTTTTGTATTCTAAGAAATCTTTCCCTACAGCAAGGATTGAAATATTTTATCCTGTAAGTTTTATAATTTTATAATTTTTGCTTTTATATTGAGGCCTAAGATCCATTTCGAATAAATTTATGTAATGTAAGATTGGCATCCAGGTACATTTTTCCATTTGGTTATTCAATTGTTATAATACCTTTTAAAACAACTCTTCTTTATTCCATTAGATTAGCTTGGCACCGATGTCCAAAATTCACTGGCCATATTTCTGGACTTTTTATTATGTTTAATTAAATGTTTTTTAAATGCCTTGCTGTAGTCTTCTTTGGGTTAAATCTACTTAGTGTTCTATAACCTTATACTTGGATATTGATATCTTTCTCTAGGTTTGAGAAGTTCTTTGTTATTATCCCCTGGAATAAACTTTCTACCCCCATCTCTCTCTTTACCTTCTCTTTAAGGCCAATACCTCTTAGACTTTCCCGTTTTAGGCTGTTTTCTAGCTCTTGTAGGCATGCTTTATTCTTCTTTATTCTTTTGTCTCCTCTGACTCTGTTGTTTTAAATAGCCTGTCTTTAAGCTCACTAATTCTTCCTTCTGCTTAATCAATTCTGCTGTTAAGAGACGCTGATGCAATCTTCAGTATGTCAATTTCATTTCTCAAAGAATTCTGCTTGATTCTTTTTATATTTCAATCTTTTTGTTTAATTTATCTGATATAATTCCGAATTCCTTCTCTGTGTTGTCTTTAATTTTGTTGAACTTCCTCAAAGCAGATATTTTCGTTTGTTCTTGTGAAAGGTCGCATATCTCTGTCTCTCTGGGCTTGGTCACTGGTGCTTTCTTTATTCATTTGGTGAGGACGTGTTTTCCTGGATAGTCTTGAGGCTTGTGGATGTTCTTTGGTGTCTGGGCATTGAAGAATTAGGTATCTTTGTATTCTTTGTAGTTTTGGGAAAGCTTTCCAGGTATTCAAAGGGACTTCGGTGTGACCTAAGTCTTTAGTCACTGCAGCAGTATCTGCATTAGTGAGCACCCCAAGCACAGTAATACTGTGGCTCTTGCAGTCTTATAGAGGTATTGCTTTGGTGTTGTTAATTAAGATCCAGGAAAATTCCCTGGATTAGCAGACAAACACTCTTGTTTTCTTCCCTTACTTTATCCCAAACAAACAGAGTCTCTCTCTGTGCTGAGCTTCCTGGAGCTGGGGGAGGGGTGACACAATCACTCCTGTGGCCACCAGCACTGGGACTGCATTGGTTCATACTAAAAGCCAGCACAGCACTGGGTCTCACCCAAGGCCCACAGTCACCACTGCCTGGCTACCATTTATGTTCACTCAAGGCCCAAGGGCTCTACAGTCAGCAACTGGAAAATCCAGCCATGCTTGTGTACTTCCCCTCAGGGCAGCTAGTTCACCCTGGACCTGGGCAGGTCCAGAGATGTCACCCAGGAGCCCTAGGTATCTACCTGGTGCTCTATTGTACTGTGGCTGAGCTGCAAGACAAATTCCTTCCCATTTTTGCCTCCCGTTTCCTAAAGCAGAGGAGTCTCTCCCCTGGGCTACCACCATCCCCATCCCATGGTGAGTACTGCTTGGCTACGACCATTTACTCAAGTCCCAAGGGTTCTTTACTTAGCTTGTGGTGGGTGCTCCCAGGCTTGGGACTCTCCCTTCAGGGTAGCGGGGGCTTCCCACAGGCCTTGAGAAGGTCCAGAAATGCCATCCAGGAGCCAAGGTCTGGAATTGGGAATCCCAGAAGCCCTTATGGTGTTCTATCCCATTGCAGCTGAGCTGGTACCTCATCTGATTTTTGGTTCTTATGAAAGTGCTTTTTTGTGTGGATAGTCATTCAATTTGGTGATTCTGCAGAGAGGGTGATCACTGGAAGATTCTATTTGTCCATCTTGCTCTGCCTCCCTTAGAGTCAGACACCTTTAACAGATCTGAAAAGAAACATGTACCATGTATTCTCTCTGAGGGAAGCTCCATCTACATAACAAGGCCACCTTTGCTAGTCAAGCTTCTTTCTTTCTCTTTCTCTTAACCTGTCTTACCTTTAAGTCTGATTTACCTGTTTCTGGTCATGCTCTGAGTCTGCATTCTTTACTGTGGCCTCAGGATGGTATATAAGTTTCTGTAACTCTTTGGGACATTGGGTTATCATTCTGAAGGCTCCTGTGTATGCAGGTTAAATAAATTTGTGTGCCTTTTCTCCTATTAATCAATCTACCTCATGTCAGTGATTTTTAGCAAACCTTAGGGGGCCAAGAACCTATGGCTCCCACAAGGTGAAATGTTTTGATTTCCTTAACATCAGTTGAAATAATTAGGGCTCGAAGAAGGAACAGATTACGAAATAAAGACAGGCCCCTCTACACTGTCCAAAAGTGATCTAAGCTCAGCAACAAAGCATTATTTTCTTCAGAAGTTTCAACAAAGATATATTTTATCCCCTCTAAATTTTACCTGCCTCTGATACTTAGCAATTATTTCCTGGGCATTCATCCTAGATTGTTGCTAAGCAATGAATATAAGCTTGTATCTTCTCATTTTACCATTTGCTACATAGAATTTCTTGCATGACTCTGCCAAAATATTGCTTTTCATTTAAAAAATTTATTAAGTATGCTTATCTTATGTAGGATTTAATGTAATTTTCTGTGTAATACAATCTTTAAAGAGAGAAAATGAAATTTGTTGGGTCATTGACTTTTATATAATTTGTTCAATTTGTAATCACATTTTCAGTATGGAAACACACACACCCACGTGCACGTGCGCACACGCACACACACACACATACACAAACACTGAATTAGATTTCAAAAAAAAAAAAAAAAGGAGACCTTATCACCACTAAGACATATGCTTCATCTGATTTGATTCAGCTCATTTCCCTGGAAGAGATGCCTGCTGGGAACTGGACTTTTTCTTGTTTTGAATGCACCAAAACACCAATTATAAATACTGGTATAGCATTTTGTAATCATATTTGTAGTTTATTTTCTATTTTATAAACTTGCTATAGTTTATTTTTCTGTGGATTACTTAAGCCATGCAGAGTTGTTGGTATACTGGAAATAATATTTTCCTGTGTTGGGGCCAAAGGCTTGGCTCTCTGAAGGTTCACTGAAAAATCAAATTACAAAGGGCAGATTAATTGGAGAAAAGACATACAAATGTACTTAACGTGCATGCACGGGAGCAGAGGAAATTATTGATTTTTATGCTTAGGTTCAACAAAGTATAGACAACTGTATTGAAATTTGATTGGACAAAAAAGATGATCCAATGCCAATAGACTAGTGGGAAAATCCAGCAAGGACTGTCTAGATTCTTCTTGGCCTCTCCGAGCATGCATTTTTTCTTTCTGGGTAAGGGGCAGACCCTTTCTGGAATGTAGGTCTTTTGACCTACAGTAAAAAAAATATGGATCAAATAATTTATTTATAGCCAGTTTTTACACAGAAAGGCAGAGGGAAATTAAAGAGTCATATTTTTAGGTTTTATGACTAGCTTTGGGGAAAAGGGGTTCTAGTTTCTATGACCTGCCTTGAGGAAGAGGGATTCTAGTTTCTGTGGCTAGCCCTGGGGGAGAAAGGGACTGAGACACAGAAAGACAGGACAAGGTCATAGGAAAGCTTTTGTGTCTCAGGCTGCTTCTGAAGCTTTCATTGTGGGATATTGTTTTCTGAGGCCCAGCACCTGCAATCACAGTGAAAGGGTCCAAACCTAGGATTGAGGTTTAAAGAGTTCTTGAGCAAGTAATTAAATTTCTGCAAGCCTCAACTAACTTTACTGGCAAACGAATATAATTATCCTATCTCATAATCCTGAGAAAATGTCAAAAACACCAGAACGTAGTATGATCAAGATCCTCTTCCTAGAACAGAGAAACATCTTTTTGCCTTTCCCCCTATTTTAATTGTTCTAACAATGTTCTTTCTATGCCATTCCCAAGTCTAAGTCTTGGCTATAGCAGTTATAAGAAAAATCTCTCACATTTCCTTTCAGTTTATTTGGTTTTTAAAAAATATTATTAAGTAGAAGGGCATTTTAACCTTAAGTATATATTTTAAAAGGTCATCCTTCTGTAGGTTTTATTATCATGCTTTCTTTGCATCACAGACCAAGTCACTCTATTTGTCTTTATCTTTGTAATTTGCACAATGACATTCTCTAAGATTCAAAGTGAACTTGAAATTTTTAAGAAACCAAATTTATTTTAATGTATTTAGATTTTTATAGTTTTCTCTTCCAATCTGTTGCTCAAATATCTACAATATGACAATCAGTCATATTTATGTTTTTTAACTATTTATCTCTTTAAAACAAAATATTTATGTTGGTATCTTAAAAGTAAATAGTATTGTTTCCTATAGTCAACTATTTATCCTAGTATTATTTAATAAATAATAGATCTGCCTACTGAGCTGAGGATTTTACACATATCTTAAAATTGTATGTATACTAGGGTTTATTTCTGGGCTAACTCTTCCATTTTATTAGTCTATTTATGTACCATTACCATACTTCTCTTTGTATTAGATAACAAATTTAGCATTTGTTGGCCAAGATTGCTAGAAATCTTAATTTCCGAAATTCTGTTATGATTGCATTGTTCTTTATTCCTCCCCATGCCTTTTGGAGTCATTTTGGTTAATGAGAAGGTAACCTTATTAGGACCAAACCACACACATTTCAAAATAGATATTTGTGGAGCAAATTGGTCAGCAGGGGTAGGAAAAGGCAGGGAAACACCACTTTTTTGAAAAATATTCTGTTCCTCATTTTTGTACTAGGCCTTCTTCCATAGGAAAATAATGTACAACTTTAACAATATAGGGTTTTTCCCTAAATACATTAATGAATGAAATATTGCACTTGCCAAGATCAGATAAAAATCTAAATACATTACTCCATTACTTAGGTCATTATGATTGTATCTCTTTCAATGGTCTTTTAAGAGTAAGGATAAAGAATTAAACTATGTTATTGTTTTGGCAATTACATTGTGGCTCCTAACTGTTTCACCATTCTGAATCTGATGCATGATGATTTCTAAATGCAATCTAAATATATTATAAGAGTTACACTTTATATTCAGCAAAGAAACACTTATATTTATTAACATGAAATCAGCGGCCGGGCATGGTGGCTCACGCCTGTAAGCCCAGCACTTTGGGACACCAAAGTGGGCAGATCACTTGAGGTCAGGAGTTCGAGACCAGCCTGGCCAACATGGTAAAACCTCATCTCTATTAAAAACACAAAAATTAACTGGGCATGGTGATGCACACCTGTAGTCCTAGATACTTGGGAGGCTGAGGCAGTAGAATTGCTTGAACCCAGGAGGTGGAGGTTGCAGTGAGCTGAGATTGTGCCAGTGCACTCCAGCCTGGGTGACAGAGAGAGAGTCTGTCTCAAAATAATTAAATAAATAAAATAAAATAAAAATAAAATGAAATCAGTGAGTGATAGTTCCCTTTGAAGTTCACTTAAATGTTGCCCTTTTCTGTGTCAGTGAGACAATTATTCACTGAATTAACAATCAGTGAGTGAAACAGTGTTAAAAGGGAAACAAATGATAAATCAAAAGAGGGTTCTGCTTAAAGAATACTTTAAATTTTAAGAATTCTGCATAAATAATTTTAATGCATATTAGAGTGTGGTGAGTACTTAAATGAGTCACTGGGTATGATGGAACATTAGAGGAGGGAGAAATTACTGTCATATATGGCGGTCTGGTGTGACTTTATGATGAAGTCTTGACATGATATCAGAACGACACCTTGACAGATGACTTAGATTTGGGGTTGATGAGATGGCATTACTGAAGAGTTGAGACAAAGCTATTGAGGTGTGAAGACTCTGTATATGTTCAGGGAATACTTGGTAATTTGTTGTCTGGGACATGGAGTGTGTGAGAAAAAAAAAAAAAAACCGTAGGAAATAATTTTGGAAAGACAATTGGAAACCATATGGCAGAATATAGATTTTTTTTTTTTTGGTGATTTGGGACCCATAAAGTATTGTTTATAAAGGCATTGGTAGAAGTGGTACCATGCTTTAGAAAGATTACAAACAGATTATTTTACTAGTTAAGCAGTTAGGCTGGATATTTGTAGTTCTATTGAGATTCTAGGATTCTAAAATCTGAAATCACCAGATTCAGAACAGTCTAGATAATGTTAATTTTACCAATGATTAGAAAAGTTCATCCACTAAGCCATTTCAACCTTTGTGCTATAATGTTCGATGTCAAATTCATATTTTTCCTTGTCCTTCCTTCATTTAATGAAAGATGTTAATATCCTTTGAAGGAGTTAACAGAACTATGTAATCCTGGCTTTCTAAACTATCAGAATAACAAATGTTATAAGAGATATTAAAAAGTTTTCTATTGCATTACAATAATCCTGAAATATCATGTCATTTGAACATAAATTTGAGTTAAATTTGCGTCATATATTACATTCTTTTCCTCAGTATAGCTACAAGTCAATGCGCCTTCAAGATATCCCCAGATTAAGGAATTTAATTTAATGTTTAGCTAATTTGATGTTTCACATGAAATTATTAGTTTAATTTTTAAATAAAATCTATACTTAAAATCCAAACTCAACTTTGTCATGTGCTTTATTTATTGAATTATTGAGACACATGGTTGATATTCCTTTTGACAGACACTGAAAATGTAAATGAATTCAACTCAATAATTAACTGGAGTGCTCATGCATTAAAAGAAGTGACTAAAGAAGTCACAAAATCTAGTTGTAACTGCTTATAGTTCGTTAGTGGAAACCAAATCAGTTCTTAGTGACATGTAATCTTGTTATGTTTTTATAGCTCATGTATAATTTTTATTAAAAACCAAATGTCTATAACAGCATAATTATCAATTTTGTTTAGAAACTAACATTAACTGCTATATGAATGCCTGTAGCATAGTAATTTGGGAAACTGACAGCAATCAGGCTTAGTAATTCTTAGAATATGAGGAGATTTTCAAAGTTTAATGTTTATCAATCTTGTAGGTGCAAGGTTGTTTAATATATACTTGACCATTGGTGTCTTCACAGTTGAGATGCTAACATATGGAAATATATGAGAATTATATAGGACCTTGTAATGGATTGGATACAATAGGTGAGAGAGTGTATTAATCTTGACCCCTAGATTTTGGCTTGCATAAGGAAATGGCTTGGTGACCGCAATCACGGAAATAGCAGTGAGTATGAGAAAAACAGAGATGAGAGATAAAAATCTCATTTTTGCATTTACGTATTATTCATATGATTTTAGAATGCCTTTTATTCAACTGGGTGGAGATGGCAAGAATTCCCATTGGATACTGAGATGTGGAGTTCAGAATAGGGGTTGGTGACAGAGAGATAAATTTTGGGAGTTACCAGTATGTAAACTGCCAACTGAAGGGTGGAAATAAACCAGACTTCTCAAGACAACTGTGAAGAACACAAGAAGAAATTGGTGTCCTGGGATTGAGGCATGGTGTATTTATTATTTACTGCCCTAGTAAAGGAGATTGATCATGAAAATGAGACCAGGAAAAGGCAGCTAAAATATATAATGACATTTAGAAGACATGTCATAGCAGTTACAGGATCAAAATCTTTAAAAGTGCTACTGAGATTAAAATGAAGATTGACTAATGATAATGATAATGACAATGATATTTAACATTTATTGAGTGATTATTATTTTCTGGGTACTAAGTGTTTTACCTGGATTGATTCAATAGTACTCGAAAACACCATAAGGGTGAATACTATGATCTTCATTTTACAGATGAAGAAAATAAGGCTTAGAAAAGGTAAGAAACATACCCAAATTAACACAAGTAGTAATTAGTGCATGTAGGATTGGAATCCAGACAATATGGGTCCAGAGACTATACTCTTTTTTTTTTTTTTTTTTTGAGGCGGAGTCTCGCTCTGTCGCCCAGGCTGGAGTGCAGTGGCGCGATCTCGGCTCACTGCAAGCTCCGCCTCCCGGGTTTATGCCATTCTCCTGCCTCAGCCTCCCGAGTAGCTGGGACTACAGGCGCCGCCACCACGCCCGGCTAATTTTTTGTATTTTTAGTAGAGATGGGGTTTCACTGTGTTAGCCAGGATGGTCTCGATCTCCTGACCTCGTGATCCGCCCGTCTCGGCCTCCCAAAGTGCTGGGATTACAGGCTTGAGCCACCGCGCCCGGCCGAGACTATACTCTTAGCCTTTATGCTATATTCCATTAAAATGGTCTGAAAAACATTCCTTGAATGTTTCCCTAAGCATGAAAAACAAACAGGAATTTCTCAGTGCAGAAAGGACTAAAGCTGTCAAAGGTGTGCTTTTTGTCTGCACAAACAAGTTTCCGTTGAATGATAGAATGAAGAGATACTGACTTCCCTGGAGTCTCCAAACTTGAGTAGTCAGGTAAGGATCCTTGAATAACAAGACAGCAAAGTAAGTATTATCCCTCCTGGGATTTTGGTTGGTTATGACATTGTGTTGAAAATTTGCATTCCATTTTACCTTGGGGAATTACACTTCCTGAGACCTCAATTTAGGAGGCTTAAGTGAAGATAATCCCTCCCCAGTTACACTTGGCCTGCATAAACCAAGCAGATCAAAAGGAATGCTATGTTCAATTACTCAATGAATTGGTCAATATTGGCCTCCTTGATATATAAAACTCCATTAGTCAAAAATATCTTCTAAATCTGATGCCTTGCTTTACTCCAGAAGGTTGATTCTTTGCTACAGCCCTAATCTTTGGAAATTGCGATGTTATTTTTCTGGACTATCATGGCATATTTAAGCCAGGAACATGGGGTCAAGGATACCTCTGCAGATGTTGTTCTGGATTTCAGGCAACAGTTTGGAAATTTTAAGTAACTCTCATGTTATTTGAATTAGGTAAAGTGTGTTCACATTTGGACATCATTTATTCTTTGGTGTACCAGGGATCCCCAAGAACTCTCTCAGGATAGATGATTTGTTAGAATAATTCACAGAACCCAGAAAAGCTATTATAAGTTGGGCATGATGGCTTGCATCTACAGGCCTAGCTGCTTGGGAAGCTGAGGTGAGAGGATTCCCAGAGCCCAGGAGTTTGAGGTTGCAGTGAACTATGATCATGCCACTGCACTCCAGCCTGAGTGACAGAGCAAGACCCCATGTCCAAAAATAAAAATAAATAACAAAGAATAAAACAAAAGCTATTATACTCATAATTACAGTTTTTGTTTTACAGCAAAAGGGTATACATTAAAATCAGCAAAGGGAAAAGGCACATAGGGAGAGAGTCCAAAAGAAACCAGACTGAAGCTTACAGCTATCCTCTCCCTGCAGAGTTATATGAACAGTGTTTAATTCTTCCAGCACGTGATATGTGACACAGCACATGCAAAGTGTTACCAGCCTTGGTCATAGAACCATGGAGGGTCTGGATCATTGACCTTTGCTACTCAGTTCCAGCCCCCACAGAGGTCAAAATGATACATGTCCTAAAGTGCCAGACATACAAAAGCAGATATTTAGCACTGAAACACATATTTAGCATAAACTATCTGGTGTGCCCCAGATAGTTTCTACTAAAAATACAAAAAATTAGCCAGGTGTGGTGGTGCACACCTGTAATCCCAGCTACTCGGGAGGTTGAAGCAGGAGAATCGCTTGAACCCGGGAGACGAAGGTTGCAGTGAACCGAGATCGTGCCACTGTACTCCAACCTGGGTGACAAGAGCGAGACGCCATCTCAAAAAAAAAAGTCTCATCCCAAATGTTATTAAAATTATTTTACTTGCAATTGACAACTATTTCCATGCCATGGATAAAATGTCTGACTTGCATCAATAGGTCCTCTCCTTTTTGGGAAAGTACTTGTACTTGGAGTGACATATAACCCGTGTTATATCTGTGGGAGGTCTTTTCTTGAGATTTCTGGAAAGACAAGGACCTTTCCCACTGCATTTAATATAGTTGGGCAAGCTGGATCTAGGGCAATGTTTCTCAAATGTAATGCAAACTAGATTTGCTAGGGAGCTTGAAAACAGTTATTGTCCTGATAGCACCTCACCTCAATTTATCCATAATCCATGACTGAAAAACTTTGTTTTGGCTGGGTGTGGTGGCTCACGCCTGCAATCCCAGAACTTTGGGAGGCCAAGGCAGGCGGATCACCTGAGGTCGGGAGTTGGAGACCAGCCTGACCTGGAGAAACCCCATCTCTACTAAAAATACAAAATTAGCTGGGCGTGGTGGCACATGCCTGTAATCCCAGCTACTTGGGAGGCTGAGGCAGGAGAACCTGGGAGGTGGAGGTTGTGGTGAGCCGAGATCACGCCATTGCATTCCAACCAGGGTAACAAGAGCGAAACTGTCTCAAAAAGAAAAAAGAAAAAAAAAGAAAAGAAAGAAAAGCTTTGTTTCAATTTTTTTGTTTGTTTGTTTGTTTTGAGACAGAGTCTCTGTCGCCCATGCTGGAGTGCAATGGTGCGATCTTGGCTCACTGCAACCTCCGCCCCCTGCGCTCAAGCCATTCTCCTGCCTCCGCCTCCTGAATTGCTGGGGCTATAGGTGCCCACCACCATGCCTGGCTAATTTTGTATTTTTAGTAAAGATGGGGTTTCACCATGTTGGCCAGGCTGGTCTCGAACTCCCGACCTCAGGTGATCCGACCGCCTCCACCTCCCAAAGTGCTGGGATTACAGGCATAAGCCACTGTGCTGACCTCAATTGTTTTTCAATTATCTAATGGAGAAATCATTTTAAAGGATGAAATGAGTAGCAGTGGTTCATTATCATTTTCACATCTTGACAGACAGTGGGTTCCATGGAAGACTCAATAAATTTAGATTGGTGTCCCTACTTCAAATTCAATTTGCTGTTATGTTGGTGAGGATAGGTTGTGTTGAGAAACTGCATCTCTAACAAGTGCACAGGTGGTGCTGCTCAAGGACCGCCCTCAGGGAACCAGTGCTCCACTGTGAGGAAAAGTATGAGTATGCTGGCTAGAAGCCTGCTGTGCTGTGACTAGTGAGAATCACGAAAAGACTTAATTTTGTTTTTGTTCCTTTTTTAAGGATAGAATTCTCAGCTAGCAGAGCCTTTGAAGGTCCCATGGGTGACTGCCCACCTGGGAAGTTTCGTTTCTGTGCAGATCCCAGGCTGTAACACTGATGCTGGGTAAGGATGACATTTTGTGAACCACTGCTCTAGCCCACCCTCTGTCCTTTGAACACTTTCAACTGAAGGTGATCTTTGCTTACTGTAACTAGCACTGAGAGCTAAATAGGTTGAGTACCAGAAGTTTTACTAACTCTTTATATTGTTCAACTTATTTCAGCTTCATTGCATAAGTTATTAAAATATGTATCATCTACCATAAAAGAAAATACTCAGAATAAAATAACTTTCCAGAGGCATTAAGACCAATAGGAAACAGAGCTCAGTATTAGAACCCAAAAGAGGCAGATTCCAAGCTTCTACTCTTCAGCAGGATGAGTTGGAGATTTCAGGCCAGGTGGAGGTGCCAGCCACATGTTCTTCTTGCAAGTGAACCTTTTCTGGAATGTGAATCAGATCACCCAGCAGTATGCAGTCACCACTGCTTTGCAGTTGTTCAAGACCCATTTCCTCACCTGTTGGGATGGATGTGACCTGTACCCGTAATGTCTATAATTAAAAGTTTTTCAGTGAGCATTCTGTGGGTTAGACCTATCCTTGAAAACATGGACTGAACTGGATGTTGCAAGCAACATATCCTCTCAAATGGAGTTTGGCCACAGACTCCAAAGGCCTAAACAACACATGCCAAAACCCCATATTCTAAACTCAGGTGCTGGATGATCTGGAGAGGCATTGGACCCAAATTGGTTCTGCAGGCATCGGCACATTGTTTAAGTGAGTGATATAAAAGAGTTGAGCTGGTAAAAGGAGGAAAGACTCTTTTGAGACAGTTGGCATTCTGGCATGTATTTTCTCCAAACTCATGGGAGATACAGAAAATGGCTGTCCCGGCCAGGCACAGTGGCTCACTCCTGTAATCCCAGCACTTTGAGAGGCCGAGGCGGGCGAATCACGAGGTCAGGAGATGGAGACTATGGTGAAACCCCGTCTCTACTAAAAAATACAAAAAATTAGCCGGGCATGGTGGCGGGCTCCTGTAGTCCCAGTTACTCGGGAGGCTGAGTCAGGAGAGTGGCCTGAACCCGGGAGGCGGAACTTGCAGTGAGCTGAGATCGTGCCACTGCACTCCAGCCTGGGCAACAGAGCAAGACTCCATCTCAAAAAAAAAGAAAAAAGAAAATGGCTGTCCCTATGTCTCTAGTCAAATGAAAGGAGCATGGAACTTTTGCTCTGCTCTGATATAGTTTGTATATTTGTCCCTGCCCAGATCTCATGTTGAAATGTAATCCCTGATGCTGGAGGTAGGGCCTGGTGAGAGGTTTGGATCATGGGGATGAATCCCTTATAGCTCAGTGCTGTTTTCATGATGGTGAGTTCTCCCAAGATCTGGTCATTTAAAAATGTGTGGCACCTCTTCCTCCACTCTCTCACTTCCTCCTGCTCTTGCTATGTGACATGCCTGCTCCTACTTCTCCTTCTATCATGATTTTAAGTTCCTGAGGCCTCCCCAGAAGCCAAGTAGATGCCAGTATCATGCTTCCTGTAAAGCCTGCAGAACCATGAGACTATCAAACCTCTTTTCTTTATAAATTACTCAGTCTCAGGTATTTATTTATAGCAATGCAAGAATGGCCTAATACAACTCAAAGCCAGCTCCAGTGATACATACTGATATTGCCTTCCTTGGTATAGAAAAGTCTATCTTTCTAAAGTTGGGAATCCATACTCTCTTAATATAATTGAAATACTTTTTCTAAACCCATTGTCTTGTTTCATTCCCAAAGTCCCAAAGGTGGACTCCTTGCTACGTATTTGCTCTTTGGAAACAAAAATTTTGCTCTCTGAGAATTAAATGGCATGTTGTACAAAGAGTATGACCTCAAGGATACCACAGCAAATTTTTTTCAGGATACAGTGCAACACTCTGGCAGTTGAAGTGAGAACTCCTCCACACTCATTTAGTAGTTTCCATATTATTATAGTTACTTAAAAAGCATGTCCACATTGGGCATCATTTATTCATGAGCCTGTTGAGGTACTTCAAAGCCAGCTTCAGGTTCCATAATCCCTCATAAGATCTCAGCAGAACCCACAGAGGCCTTTGTGCTGATACTTACAGTACATTACAGTACAAGAACATAGATGAAAATAAGCCAGGGTAAAAGGAGCATAGTGAGGATTCCGGGAGGAAACAGGCTCAAGCTCTCCATCATCCTCTTCTGGTAGAGTCATATGCACTGCACTTAATTCTCTCAGCCAGGTGTGTGTCCACATTAGCAAAGTGTTGTCAACCAGGTAAACTCTTCCAAGCCTTGCTGATACAGGGATGGAGCTTTCATATTCCTGATGTTAGCTTCTGACTCTATATCTAAAAAGTGAAACTGACATAGCTTGGATACAGCCCCAGTCATACAAAAATGCATTTTTACCATAAATCTCGTTGTTACCATGAATCATCTAGTGAGACCAAATTCATAGGTACACAAAACGTTCTTATCAGACAGAAATATCAGAGCTCACAGGTTACCCAGTAGGAGCTGGTCTAGGGCACGTTCCCAAACTTTGAAAGGTGCAGGCAGTGAACAACCCTAACCTCTTGAGTTTTTACAGCACAGTTTAAAAATAGAAAAGTATTAAAATAATTATCTTTGATTGCTTTCAAATATAGCCTTGCATTAATTCTTAATTTGTCTTCTTACATTGAATAGAACTTCAGAGAAGACTTTTAAACAGGGATGATAATTCTATCATTCACAAGTTAAGGGAGAAATTAGTCAAGTTCTCTGCATGTACAAAAAATTTTACATGAGAGTAAACACTCTAAGAATTCATATGAATTTTAAAAATATTGAAAAAAGCATACATAAAAAATTAAAAACTGTGATGAGTCCTAATGTAAACCCTTTGATTCAGAATAGAAGGTACTTATCCCCAAAAATAAATTTAAGATTTTTTTCAGAAATGATGAATACAATCTTGATATTTTCTGAAAGTATAATATAAATGAACAAAAAAACAGACAAAAGGGAAAATACTAACAAAAGTCATAGCAATAATAATTCTTCCCAAATATTTAACCAACTGAATGTATTTTGATACTCCTCACACTGTCCGATTTCCAAATTTCCTTTTCCACTTTTAGGATGTTCTCACTCCGAATTTTATTCCAAGTGTACTTATTGGAGCTGACCAGCCTTCACATGCTGGGGTTGAGAATGCCTGGGCTCTGCTTGTCAATTCTCTCCTTCTGGGGAATATGTTTGGAGGTCAGGTGACATATAACCTATGCTGGGTCAGTGGGAGGTATTTTCCTGAGATTTCCATTAAATTATGGGCCTTTTCCCACTGAATTTGATAACCTTGGATAAAATGAGCCTAGATCAGTATTTCCCAAATATATTGCACATTATAATTCATAAAGGAGGTTGAAAACGGCTTTTGTCTAGGTGATACCTCAAGTCAAATTATGTTGAGACAGCCAGGCACTGTGGTTCACACCTGTAATCTCAGCACTTTGACAGGCCAAGGCAGGAAGATCATCTGAGCTCAGGAGTTCAAGACCAGCCTGGGCAACATAATGAGACTCCATCTCTGCTAAAAAAAAAAAAAAAAGAGAGAGAGAGAGAGAGAAAAGAAAAGAAGAAAAGCCAGGTGGGGCAGGCACCTGTAGTCCCAGCCACTCAAGAGCCTGAGATGGGAGGTCGAGGCTGCAATGACACCTGTCATGCCACTGCACTCCAGCGTGGACAACAGAACAAGACACTCTCTCTCTCTCTCTCTCTCTCTCTCTCTCTTTCTCTCTCAAAAATCTGTATCTCTGGCAGTACACTTTTTAAATTGTTTTTAAACCATCTACTGAGGATTCCATTTTGGAGGATGTATTGGAAACCAATATTTAAAGTATTATGAGTATTCTCACACTTTGGCAGGCATTGGGATCCATGGAAGGCTTGTTAAATCCAAATAGATTGGTCCTACTCCATCCTCAGAGCTGCTGACGAGGTGCGTCCAGATAAGTTGGGCTGAGATTTTACATCCTTAACAAGTATATACAGGTGATGTTTGTCGGGGATCACCTTCAGGGTACTGGGGCTGTACTCTGAGGAAAGATCTGAATATGCCAGTGAGGAGGCTGCTGTGAGTGTAAAAAGAGACCCATGAAAAGTATTAGTTAAATTTTGTTTTTCTAAAGATACATTTCTAAGGCAACTGAGACCTTACAGGTTGCTATGGGTATGTGGGGACGTAGTAAGTTACATTTATTGATAATGCACTGTTACTGCTTGGGGATGGCATTCTGAGAAATACTGATGTAGCTCACCCCCTGGACTGAGTCTGACCCTTGAATACTTTAGACTGTGTCTCACTTTTCACAAATATAACCATCAATGAGAACTAGCTGTGTTGTGTTCCAGGATTTATACTGAGGCTGTATATTTTTTATCTCACTTCAGCTTCACTTCCAGGAAAGTTATTGAAATATGCCTTATATACAAAAAAAAAAAAGGAAATGATAAGCAGAATAACATTCTGGAGGCTTCAGGGTCAATAGGAGAGATAGCTCATATTGGAACCTGGAAGATCTGGGCTTCAGACTTCTACTATTAAGCAAGGTGGGTTGCAGGTTTCAAGCCAGATGGAAGTACCAGCCCTGTGTCCTTCTGGGCGGGGAAACTTCTTCTGGAGGATGAATTGGAGCCTACAGCAGTATGCAGCCACTACTTCTTTCTGGTTGTTTCAGGCCTTCTCCTCACAGGGAGATATACCCTGTAGTGCCTTCAGTTATGGTGTTGTGAGTGAGGATGCTTCGGTCAGACATGTCCCTGAAAATCTGCACAGAGCTAGATGTTAAAAGCAGCATGTTCTCTCGCAGAGTTTGGCCAGTGACTGCAAAGGCCAAATCCATAAATGCCAAGAACCCCCATATTCTAAAATGAGGGGCTGGATGATCTTGCAGAGGCACTGCAACCAAATTGGTTCTGCAGTAATTGGCGTATTACTCAAGTGAGCTACATAAAAGAATTAAGATGGTAAAAGGAGAAAAGACTCTTGAGAGAGTTGCCATCATGGCAGGCATTCTTTAAACTCAGAGGAGAGGTAGAAAGATGTCTTTCTTTTTGCCTCAGGCCAAGTGAAAGTGGCTTAGAAACTGCTTTCATGAAGTCCAGCTCTATTGATATTGATTGATATTGGATTTCTTGATACATAAAGCTCTATCTTTCTAAAATTAGGAATCTACACAGTCTTACTGTAGTTGAAATATCTCTTCTAAACCTGCTGCCTTGCTTTGTTCTTGAAGGTGAATTCCTTGCTACTGCCTTGCTGTGTGGAAACAAAAATTTTGTTCCCTGAGACTAGGATGACAGGCTGTAGAAGGAGCATGCCCTTAAGGATATCACAACAGATTTTTTTCAGAATGGAAAGGGACTCTCTTGCAGCTTCAGTGAGACTCCTCCACACACACTCAGCAATTCCCTTATTATTAGAGTTCGGTAGAGTAGCATGTCTACATAGCACACCTTTATTCACAGGCTTGTTGGAGTACTTCAAGACCAACTTCAGGCTGGAGGATTTCTTAGAAGGTTTCAATAGAGCTTGAAAAGACCTGTCTATTGATGCTGATAGTGTATTACCGTACAAGAACACAGGTGAAAATTATCCAGTGGAAAAGGAGCATAGGGAGGAATCCCAGAGAAACCAGGCTCAAGCTTCCAGCCATTCTCTTTCTGTGGACTCACATGTGCTGTGCTTAATTCTCCCAGCCAGATGTGTGACCACACGTGCCAAGTGTTGCCAACTAGGTAAGCTTGCTCAATCCTTGGTCATGTAATCATGGAATGTTTGCATGAATGACTATAGCTCCTGACTCTCCAGACCATGTAGAAGTCAAACTGACATTGCCTGGACACAGCCCCATTCAAAAGTGACATTCACCATAAATCATATGGTCAGCCTGGATCATTTGGTGTGACCATATTTTCAGGTTTACAAAGACATTCTGATCAGACAGAATATCTAAGGGTTCAGAGGTTGCCTACCAGGAGCACATTAAGGGCCATTCTCCAAATCTGGGAGGGTGCAGCTTTTCAGCAACCCTGACCTTATAATTGGAAGTATTTAAAAAACAGTTGATAAATTCTTATTTTTATGTATATCCTCATTTATTGTATATATCTCCTTAAATGTTTTTGTTATAAATAAAAATATATTTTCAATATATATTTTCTAGTTTGGCCACTTTTTAAGTTATTTTTATAAGTTTCAGTTGCCTGGCATTGCTTTTAAACACATATATTCAGAATTAATTGCAGGTACAGTATAGTTGCCTTTGAATATTTTCTAATATTTCCATGCATTATTTCTTAACTTGGGTACTTAAATTGACTTGAATGACAGGGAAGTCCTGTAAGTATTTGATGTGATAAATTTTTTATTGGAAACTTAAGTGAAAAAAAGAGTCAATCCTTGTGTGCATTTAAGAAATTTAAATGAGAGCATATAGAATGAGGATTTGTATTGATTAGTTATTGAAACCAGACTACTAAGAAATTATAAAATGTGACAAGTTTAGCGCAACTTTTTAAGCATAATTCAGAAAAAAGTTAAATAGAATTTCCTACAAAATAAACTTCTGATTTTACTTCACAAATTGGAGGAAAGATGTGTGCAACCACAATAATTCCTGAATATACAAACAGAAAAGCGTCAAACTAGATAATACGAACAGAAATATGACAATCTAAATTCGTCCTAAACAGTTAATTAACTGGATGGGTGTTGTTTGCCTTCTAATTCCCAAATTTTATATTCCCCTTTTAGGAATCTCTTACCCCAAGTTTAATTCCAAGTATCTAAATTGGAATTGAGCATCCTGTCATGCCAGGGATGCGAATGCCTGGGTTACATCAGTTAGCCCTCTCCTCTTGAGGAATGGCATATTACCCATTTTAGGTGAGCAGAAGGTCTTTTCCTGAGATTTGTGGGAAGAGCAGGTCACTTTCCACTAGGCTTTGTAAATTTTGACAAGCTGGATCTAGAGCGATGTTTCTCAAACACGTTAGAATGGCTAAGGGACCTTGAAAACACTTGTTATCCAGTGTTTGACAGGACGCCTCAAATTATCAGAATCTGAATGTAAAACCTTGTTTTAGTTATTTTTAATGAATCATCTGCCATTCCATGTTTGGGAAAGTATGAAAACCCATTTGTTCAAGGATTATCATCCTTATACTGCTGAGTTGGAATCCATTCAGGATTTGTTAAATCCAGATTGGTAGGTCCTACTCCACCTTCCGGTTTTGGATTGTGTAGGACTCCAAAGGAGGGGCTGATAGCCTGCTCCAATTATGATAAGTGAGAACCGTGAAAGGTTTTACTTTGATTTAGGGTTTTTTTTTTTTTTTAATTTAGATGTTTGTTTGTTTGTTTGTTTTTGGAGTAGCTTTCCAAATAACTGAGACCGTAAAAGTTCCTCTGGGTTAGTGGGTACCAAAGAAGCTGCATTTCTACCAAGATCCCAGTCAATATCCCTGCTGCTGTTTAGGGATGTCATATTGTGAATCATTTTTCTAGACCACCTTCTTTCCATTGAGCACTTTAGACTGAGTCTGCCCTTTGCTTACAATAGCCAATAATGACGGATAGATAGGTTGAGTAGCAAGAGTTGTATTACATCTTTTTATTTGCCATCTCTTTTTTCAGTTTCACTGCTGTAATTCAAATATTTCTCTTCTACTGAAAAATAGAATGATAATCAGAATAAGATAACTTTTCACAGGCCTCAGAGCCAATAGGAGAATGAGCTCAGATTGGAACACAGAAGAGCTGGACCCAAACCCTGTGTTCTTAAAATGGATGAGTTGGAAATTTCAAGCCAGATGGAGGTGCCGGTGCCATGTCCTACTGGGCAGGTGAACCTCTCCTTGAGGGTGAATCAGAACCCACAGCAGCATGCGGCCACTACTGCTTTGTGGTTCTTTCAGGCCTGTCTTCTCACTGCACAGGTAGAACGTTCCATGCACCCACAGTGCCTATAATTTAAGGTGTAGAGAAAGAAGGGGAAATGGGTCAGATACACCTCTGAAAATCTGCATTGAACTGTATGTTGAAGGCAACATATTCTTTCACATGAGATTTTAGCCACAGGCCAAACCAAAGGCCAAACCATAAATGGCAAGAGCCTCCATATTCTAAAGTGAGGTACTGGATAATCTTGCAGAGGCACGAGACCCAAATTGATTCTGCAGGCATTGACTCAACTGCAGGCATCACTCAACTGAGTGAAATAAAAGAGTTGAGGTGGTGAAAGGAGGCAAGACTTTTTTAAGAGAGTTGCTATCATGACAGGCTTTTTCTGTAAACACGAGAGAGAGAGAGAGATCTGTCTCTTTCCCTCCATTCAGGTGAAAGGGGCTTAGAAAGGGCCCCCATGAAGTCCAGATTTATTGATAGTCATTTATCTTTGTTTCACTGATAAATAAAACTTTGTCTTCTTATAATTGGGAATGTATACACTCTTAGTATAGTTGAAATATCTCTTCTAAACCTGCTGTCTTTTATTGTTCCTGAAGGTGGATTCCTTGCTACTGCCCTGCTGTGTAGAAACAAAATTTTGTTCCTTGAGACTAGGATAGCAGGTTGTACAAGGAGCATGGGATCAAGGGTATCACAGCAGATTTATTTCAGGATGGAAAGTGACTCTCTGGGAGTTACCATGAGCATTGTTCCACACACTTAGTAATTCTCATGTTATTAGAATTAGGGAAAGAACTGTGTCCATATGCACACCATTTATTCATGGGTACCTCAATGCTACCACAGGTTTGATTATTTTTTTAGAGGATGTCAACACAACTTGGAAAGGCCTTTGTACTGATGCTTACAGTACATTACAGTTTAAGAACACAGATGAAAAATCACCAAATAAAAAAGGAGCATAGGGAAGAACCCAGGAGAAAAGAGGCTCAAGCTTCCAGCCGCCCTCTTCCAGTGGAGTCATGTGCACTGCACTTCATTCTCCCAGCCAGGTGTGCAGCCATCTGTGCCAAGTGTTCCCAACCGGGTAAGCTCTCTCAAGCCCTGGTCACATAAGCACGGAACTTCCACATGATGCTCTTTAAGTTCTGACTCTCTAGTTCATTTAGAAGTCAAACTGACATAGCCAGAATACAGCCCCAGTCGTACAAAAACAAACATTCACCATAATTCTCATTGTTAGCATGAACCATCTGGTGTGATTAGAGCCTCAGGTACCCAGTGACTTTCTGATCAGACACAGTATTCTATGGGCTTAAAGGTTACCTGCCAGTGGAGGGCTTAGGGGCAGCCTTCATCCTTGGAAGGGTACAAGGTTTGAACAATGTTTGTCTGCTGAGTTAGGACTTTTTAAACACATTTTTAAATTTTTACTTTATGCCTATGATTTTTTATTCTACATATTTTCTGAAGTGTTTTTGTTATGAAAACATAGGTATTATAAATATTCACATTTTAACTTGGTTATTTCATAAACATTTGCATTTATTTAAATAAGTTCCAGTTGCCTGGCATTGCTTTCAAGTACATGTACTCATTATTATTTACATCTACAAAATAGGTATCTTTCACCATTTTAAAATATTGTCAGGCATTATATCTTTATCTATTTTAATTGTCTTGAATCTGGGAAAACTTTTAAATATTTGGTATGATCATTTTATGTTTTCAGCCTTAAGTGAGAAAAAGGTTAATCTTTTGCATATACAAGAAATTTACATGAGAATCTACAGAATAAGCATTTTTAATGATTAAGCAGATATTGAAGCCAGAATAGGTAAGAAGTTGAAAAAATGTGGCAATTATAATGCAGCTGTTTATCTATAATTCAGAAAAAAGTAAAAGGAAATTTCCTTAAAAAAATCCATGATTTTTTTTCACAAATAAGAATAAAGATGAATGCAACCATAATAATCCCTGAAAGTACAAGCAAAACTGTCAAAGTGGATAACACTAACAAAAACATGGCAATAATATTCTTCTCAGTTAATTTATTATACAGATATTGATTGCCCTGAACACTGTCCAGTTCCCAAATTTCAAGTTGTTCTTTTAGGAAATCCTCACCCCAATTTCATTCCAGGTATTTGAATTGGAGCTGACCACTCGTGATATGCCAGGAATGAGAACACCTGAGCTCCATCAATCACTCCTCTAGCCTCGTGGGGAAAGTGTTTGGAGTTGGAGTGACATGTTATCCATGTGAGGTCAGCAGGAGGTCTTTTCCTGAGATTTCTGGGGAGAGAAGATTGTTTTCCAGTGAGTTTGGAAAATTTGTGTAAGCTGGGCTTAGAGCAGTGTTTCTCAAACTTATTATACCTGAGAATTGTTAGGGATCTTGAAAAGACCTGTTTTCCTGGTGGCACCTCACCTCATATTATTTAGAACTTCTAACAGTAAAAGTTTGTTGCAGTTGTTTTTAACAAATCCCTTGGGGACTCCATTTTTAAGCAAATATGGAAAAGCTTTGGTTCAAGGATAACCATTCTCACACTTTCGCAGACATTGGGATCCCTGAAAAGGGCTTGTTAAATCCAAATTCGTTGGTGCCACTCCATCCTCCAGTTTAGGGTTATGTAGGTCTCCAAAGAAGGGGATGAGATTTTGCATCTCTAACATTTGCACAGGTGATGCTGTTCAGGGGCTACCGTTAGGGAAAAACAGCTCTACTGTGAGGAAAGTTCTGAATATGCCAGTGAGAGCCTGCTCTGATTTAAACAAGTGAGAATCATGAAATATTTATTTATTTTTTATTTTTTGTAAGGGATAGCTTTTCATGTAACTGTGACCTTAAAAGTTCCTTTCAATGAGTGGGCACCAGAAGCATTGCATTTCTGCCGAGATCCCAGGCAGCATCTCTGCTGCTGCTTATGGATGACATTTTCTGAACCATTGTTCTAGCCCACTGTATTTCTTTTGGATACTTTAGACTGAGTCTGACCTTTGCTTACAATAGCTAACAATGTGAGCTAAATAGGTTGAGTAACAGGATTTGTACTAATGCTTTATATTTTCACCTCATTTCAGCCTCATTTCAAGGAAAGTTATTGAATATGTCCTATCTAACTAAAACAAAGAAATGATGAAAAAAATAAAATAACTTTCCAGAGGCCTCAGGGCTAACTGGAGACAGACCTCAGACTGCAACTGAGAAAAGCTGGACTCCAAAACCTGTACTCTGAGGTAGGATGAATTGGAGGTTTCAAGCCAGATGGAAGAGCCAGCCTCATGTCCTTCTGGACAGTTGAACCTCTTTTTGAGGGTAAATTGGAGCCCAGAGCAGAATGCAACCACTACTGCTTTCTAATCATTCCAGGCCTGTCTCCTCACCTCTCAGGGAGATGTACCATGCACACATAGTTGTGAGTGAGGGTGCTGTGGGTCAGACATGCCCTTCAAAACCTGCACTAGCTGGATGTTGAAAGCAACATTTTCTTTCATATGAGAGTTCAGTTAGACACTGAAAAGGCCAACTCCATAAATGCCAAGAACCCCTATATTCTAAGATGAGGTGTTCGATGATCTTACAGAGACCCTAGACACAAATTGGTTCTGCAAGCATTGGTGAATCACTTAAATGAATGATGCAAACAAGCTGAGGTGGTAAAAGGAAAAAAGACTATTTTGAGAGAGTGTCCGTCATGTTCCATATTTTCTCTAAACTCAGGCAAGAGGGAGATAGCTGTCTGCTTCCTTCCAGCCAGGTGAAAGTGCTCCCATGAAGTCCAGCTCTATTGATACCAATTGATATTGGCTGCTTTGGGATATAAAACTCCATCTTTCTGAAGTAGGGAATCCACACTCTCGTAATATAGTTGAAATATCCTTTCTAACCCTGCTGCTTTGCTTTGTTGCCAAAGGTAAATTCCTTGCTGCTGCCCTGCTGTGTGGAAACAAAATTTTGTTCTCCAATGGCAGGTTGCAGAAGGAACATGAGCTCAGGAATATCACAGCAGATTTATTTCAGGATGGAAGGTGACTTTCTGGATTTTAAGTGAGAACTCCTCCACACACACTCAATAATCCCCTTGTTATTGGAGTTAGGTAAAGGAGGGCATACCATTTATCCATGGGCCTGCTGGGGTACTTTAAGGCCAGCCTCAGGTCCATGGTTCGTTAGAGGGCCTCAACATAACTCAAAAAAGCCATTCTACTGGTGCTTACAGTATATTACAGTATAAGAACAGAGATGAAAATTAGCCAGTGGAAATAGAACACAGACCTGAGTCCAAGAAACTTCAGGGTCAAGTTTCCAGCCACCCTCTTCCAGTGGAGTCACATGCATTGTGCTTATTTCTCCCAGCCAGGTGTGTGACCACCTGTGCCAAGTGTTGCCAACTAGGTAAGCACTCCCAAGCACTGGTCATGTAAGCATGGCACGTCCACATGATTATCTTTAGCTTTTGACCATCTTGATGTCTAACTGACATAACTTGGCCACTGCTTCATTCATATAAAAATAGACATGCACCATAATTCTCATTGTTAGTATGAACCATCTGGTGTATCCAAAGCCTCAGATATATGAAGAGTTTCTAATCAGACAAATTTCAAAGGCTCAGGGCCTTCCTTTTAGGAGCCAGTGAAGGGTCAGTCTTCAACTTTTGAATGATACAATCTTTGACCAACTCTGACCTGTTGCATTACAACCTTTACAGCACAGTTTATAAAGGGATAACTATTAGAATATTTAATTTTGATTACTTTCTAATAGAATCATGCATTAATTTTTAGTTTGTCTACTTAAATGATTTTGGGAATTTCTGAGCAATCTTTTAAATTTGTGGGATGATAATTTTTTCATTGCTTACTTAAGTGAGAAAAGCGTCAAACCTTCTGCGTATACATCAAATATTACAAATTTTAGATTAACCAGAATAAGCATGTGTTTATATTAAAATATTACCAGCATATTTAAGAAGTTGACCATTGTGAGAATTACTAATGTAACTCTATATTGATAATTCAGAAAAACAAAATGAAAATTTTCCTAGAAAACAATTTAGGATTTACTGCATAAATTAAAGAAAAGGTCAATACAACCTTTAATCACTCCTGAAAAAAAATATGTTTAAAAAACTGTCAAACTAGAAAATACTAACAAAAAACATACTGTAAAAATTCTTCCCAAAGTGTTAAGTAATCAAATGTCTGTTGTTTGCTCTTCACACTGTCCAAATATGAAATTTCTGTTTCCCTTTTAGGAAACTCTCACGCCACCTTCCACCCCCAGTTTCATTCCAAGTCTTTTAATTGCAGCTATCCACTCCTCATATGCCAAGAGTGAGAGTTCCTGGGCTTCATCAGTGGATCTTCTACTCTCCTGGGGAAAGTGTGTCAAGTCGGGGTGACATATAATCCATGTTAGGGCAATGGAAGGTATTTTCTTGAGATTTCTTAGAAGGCAAAAACTTTTTCCACTGCATTTGGTAATGTTGGGCATTATGAACCTAAAGCAGTATTTCTCAAAATTATTGCACATTGGACCCCCTAAAGGAGCTTGAAAACACGTGTTGTTTAGTTGTCACCTCATCTCAAATTATTTAGCTTGTTTCTGAGGTTTTAAAATTATCTGGTGAGGATTCCATTTTCAAGGAAATACGGAAAACCATTGGTTCAAAGATTATCATCCTCACCCTTTGGAAACATTGGGATTCCTGGAGCACTTCTTAAATCCACACTGGTAGGCCTCCAATCTCAAAGTTCAGATTACGTAGATTTGGATAGGTGCAGCTGGTAATTTGCAAAGCTACCAAGTGCACAGGTGATGCTGATCAGGGGCCATCCTCAGGGAACAACAGCCCTGAGGTCAGGACAGACCTGAGTATGCCAGTGCGGAAGCTGCTCTGCTGAGTGAGAACCATAAAAAATTTTAGGTTTTGTTTTTTGTTTTTTGTTTTTTGTGGTTTTTTTTTGTCTTTCTTAAGGATAGAGTTCTCAGATCTTAAAGGTTGAGATCCTAAAGGTTGCTCTGGGTGGGCATCTGGGAAGTTGCATTTCTATGCAGATCCTAGGCTGTAGTACTGCTGCCGCTTGGGGATGACATTTTGTGAAGCTCTACTCTAGCCCCACCTTCTGTTTGGTGAACACTTTAGACTGAGCCTGACCTTTGCTTACTGTAGCTAACACTGAGAGCTGACCTTGTCAAGTAGCAGGAGTTGTACTAAAGCTTTATATTTGTCATCTCATTTCAGCTTTACTGCATGAGAAAGTTATTGAAATGTGCCTTGTGACATTCCAGAATAAATGACTTTTCAGAGGTCTCAGAGTCAGTAAGAGACAGAACTCAGATTGTAACCAAGAAGAGCTGAACTCCAAACTTCTACTCTTAAGCAGGATGAGTTGGAGGTTTCAAGCAAGATGCCAAGTGTCAGCTCCATATCCTTCAGGGCAGATAAACCTCTCATTGAGGGTGATTGTGACCACACAGCAGTATGCAGCTACTACTGCTTTGTGGTTGCTTTAGGCCTGTCTTCTCACCCCTCTGGGAGGCTGGAACATGCAACTATCATGCCTGTAATTAAAGGTGTTGTGTTGTGAGTGAGGGTGCTATGGGTCAGACATATCCCTGAAAACCTGCATTGGACTGGATGTTGGAAGCAACGTTTTCTCTGATGTGAGCATTCCAAAAGCCAAAACTACAAATCCCAAGAATCTCCCCTACCCCAACAACACACATATTTTAAAGTGAGGTGCTGAATGATCGTGCAGAGGCACTGGACTCAAATTTGTTCCGCAGTTGTTGGTCCAAAGCTCGTCTGAGTGAATTAAAATATTTGAGGTGGTTAAGGGAGGGAAGACAATTTGAGATTGTTATTGTGGCCGCCATTTTCTCCAATCTCATGAGAAAAGAAGAAGGTTGTGTTATCCTTGACTCAAACTAAATGCAAGGAGGCTTAGAATGATTTCCCCCATTAAGATTAGCACGGCAGTAAATTCATGGCATATACAGTGAGTAGACTTTGAGCCTCTAAAATAACCGAGGCTCTTGAGAATATCCACTTGTCCAAAGATGCCTGCTTAAGTGTTGGGTCCAATAACTTATAGGAGATTTCCACTATAATAATATTCTCTGAGAACAAGGAGGTCACAAACCTAGAGAGAGGTGAAGTAAGTCTTGCATGTGGGAGTTTCTGCATGCACACTCAATGCTCATAAAATGATGGGAGTAAGTCACTGCTCTGGAGTTTCAGAAACTTCATTGGTGAAGAGACAATTTTCTTGTATCAAAAACGCACTGTAAGTGCTGTCTTATGTACAATTTTGGTGGTTTTCAAATGTTAGTATGCATCATAATCACCTACTAAACTTGTTTAAATAGAGGTTGTTGGAACCCTCCTCTACCCCCAGATTTATTAATTCAATATCTCTGGACTAAGGTCTGGGAATTTGCATTTCTAACTAGTGCATAGGTGATGTTGATGCTGCTAGTTTTGGGAACACACTTTGAGAACCACTGAGTGAGCATCTAGGGCTCTCATTTAAAGGCAGATTATCTGAGAATTAAACCAACACATTTCCTTGTTTATTTTTATTTGTATAAATTTAGGGTGTACAAGTACAGTTTTGATACATGGATATATTGCACAGTAGTGAAGTCTAGGCTTTTAGTGTAATCACCACTGAGTAGTGTAGAGTGTACCCATTAAATAATTTCTCAACCCTCACATACTTCCCATCTTCCCACCCTTCCAAGGCACCTAGTGTCTATCATTCCATACTCTGTGTAAGTGTGTACACATTATTTAGCTCTCACTTGTAAGTGATAACGTGCAGTGTTTAGCTCTCTGTTTCTGAGTTATTTCACTGAAGATAATGCACTGCAGTCCATTCATGTTGCTGCAAAACATGTGATTTCATTTTTTATGGCTGAATACTGTTCTATTGTGCATATATACTACATTTTCTTTATACTGTCATCCATTAATGGACACTTAGGTGAGACCATATCTTTGCTGTGGTGAATAGTGCTGTAATAAACATAATGAGCCCAGGTATCTCTTTGACATAATAATTTATTTTCCTTTGGGTAGAAACCAACACATTTAAATTGAGTACCTAGAGACTCTTTAAAAACATGCGGACATAAGAGATTCTTGATGACATGCTTTGAGTTTCTGGGATCAGGAAAGAAAGAACAGCAGGAAAGTCACCACGTATATTTTATTTTATATTTAAATTAAGTTTAAATTCTGCCTTCCTTTGGATACTTTCACTTGAAATTCAGTTATTTTACATAATTTAAAATTTAAGTAATTCAATTTGAAGTGAAAACATTGAGAGGAAAGCAGAATTTTAAATGAAAAATAGTTAAAGTGCATGTATTCTTATATGAAATTAGAATTACCATTAAATTAATAAATTGATCATACAACCAAAATCATACAAAAACTCCATAATTTGTTTTAACTCTCCAGTCATTAGGAAATGCTAAAATTTTGATTGTTTATAAAAAAATCATGGAAATATATAGTTTGGCAGCAATTTTCAGAAAGATTTAAAATTTTGCAGAAGAGAAATCAATCTGTCTGTTAAGGATAAGTCTGAATCATATGATTAGTTTCTGAAAGTCAGTATATATTAATAATGCATATACAAACTTACAAAATGTTTTAAAAACATAGATTAAAATTATATTTGAAACCTAAATATTTCATAAAGAAGATATACCAGAAATACAACTTGAGAAGTAAAGAGACAAATACATACATATATATCCTAGATTTTTTATCGCAGAAAATATCTTTTAAGTGTTATGCCCAGACCGTTTGTTCCCCAAAGAAGACCACCAGAGTCCAGAGTCAAAGCCAAGCGGCAAGGATCTTTACTGCAAGTTCGAACTTGGTCCCTCCATTCCACAGCGTACAAGAGGGCCCCGAACAATGCGAGTGCTTGCTTTTTATAGCCCGATGTAAACAGGATATGTAAAGTTACAGGGGAACAAGGTAATTCTCTCGGTTACAGCACATTTAGCATTTTTTATTGGTTCCCGCTGTGTCCTTATCGGGGATTTCCTAGGTGGTGTTTTTCTGAAGTTTGAGAGAAATATGGAGGAATGTGTTTGTGCTGGGCTCAGGAAGTTGGGAGATATATGGGGGATGTGCCTCATTCCTTTCATAAGTATGTTTAATATTCAGAAAATGTTTTTCATTTTCAGATACTAATATCGGACATGAACCTTGTTCTCATAGTCATTTTGTTATGCCTTTATATTTGGTCATTGGTTTTGTAGAACTTGATAATTTGACAAAGTAAACTTTTGCAAGTTGGTCTTTCAGTTAATTACTTGTTTCGAAAATTCAGTTGCAGCACTTTGGTTTTTAGGAAGTTGCGCTAAAGATGGACTCTAGCGGACTTCATTAGTTTTAACTGCTCAGAATCACTGGCATTGTTTTGTTAATTTGCATTGCACTTTCTTTTGGGGAATTGCCCTTCCTGCAGCCTTAATTGATGAGGTTTATGTGAAGATAATTTCATTGCTAGCTCCACTGTGACTGTACAAGTGTGCCATATTCAGATACGTGATGGATTAACTGATGTTGGCTTCATTGCTATGTTAATCTCTATTTTTTAAGAAATATTTTGAATGACAACTCTATCAACATAGTAGAAATATCTCTTTTAAATCTGCTACCTTGCTTTCTTTCAGCAGTTCAGTTCCTTGGTGCTCCTTGGATTTGAGGAAATTCCAATATTTCCTTTGGAGTCACATGGATGCTGCTTAATTTTCCCAGCAGGGATGTATGAAAACCCATGCTTGTTTTCAAGTGAAGATAATCTCATCACCAATTCTGCTTTAGCTGCATAAAGAAAGCTGATGAGAAACATGCCTGGTGGATTTATTGTTATTGGCTTTGTTGATAAATAACCTATTTTTATATATTTGGAACCTTTTTTCTATAAATATAGTTGAAATATTTCCTAAGTCTCCTGCCTTGCATTATTCTAGCAGATTATTCCCTTGTTACTGTCCTGATTAGTGATACCTCTGATGTTGTTCTTCTAAATGCTATGTTGAAGTCGAAATAAGGGGCCAAAACTTTGTGGTGTCATGGGCTTGGTCACTAAACAAGTCTTCATTTTGGATTCTAGATGACTATCTGGAAAATGCAGTCAAGGGCTCTTCTCACAACCAATCAGCAAATCCATTATCTGAGTTGGTTAAAGAGTGCTTTTGGCAGTTTTGGAAATCTTCTAAACCCATCAAATCCCTGAAAAAAAAAAATCTTTTAATCCACTGTTATTGGCATTTTCTACTTTATATAGCTCAACATAATCTCAGCTTAGGATAGGATCCTTAACACAAGTAACACTTACTTGAATTACCTAGGTGGTTTTCTGACTTTATATCAATCATAACCTACTGTAATCATACACAGAAAAATGGTGTTTCAGCCAGTGATAAACCACATGTACAAGGGTGGTCCCAGAAGATTACAATGAAACTTATATAAAAACCTAATATATGATACTTGATATTGACAGGGAAGATCAAATAGGGGAAATGATTGATATTCAGTAATGGTTCTGGGGCATTTGACTTTTCTTATGACAAAATATATATAAATAAATTATATATATGTACCATCTATGTTTGTGTACACTCTATAATGTAAACATAGGATGAAACCACCTAATGATGCATTTCCCAGAATGTGTCCCCATCATTAAGCAATTCATAATTGTATTTACATTGGTAAATTTTCTTTTTTTGTGAAACCAAATGCACAAGTGATTAAATAAAATGGATAAATTGGACTCAATAAAATTAAAACTATTTGTCTCAATGACACCATCAAGAAAATAAAAAGACATCTCACAAGCCAAAATAAAATGTTTGCAACATCCCACACTTTTGAACTTTCATTTTATTTAGTCATAGAAGTCTGCTGAACCCAGGAAGTCATAGACTAGCTTGCGTCCCCCCCAAAATTCATATATTGAAACCTTAATCCTCAGTGTGACTGTATTTAAAGATAAGACCTTCAAGGGGGTCAATAAGGTTAAATGAAGTCATAATGGTGGGGCCCCTAATCCCACAGGACTGGTAGCCATATAAGAGACACCAGGGATTTCTCTTTCTTTCCCTGTGTGCACAAAAGAAAGGCTAAGTGAGGACACAGGAGGTGGCCTTCTACAAACCAGGGCCAGAGACTTCACCAGGAACCAACCCTGCTAGCACCTTGATTTTTGGATTTCCAGCCTCCAGAACTGTGAAAAAATACATTTCTGTTGTTTAAACCACTCAGTCTGTGGTATTTTGTTATGGCAGCCTGAGCAGACTAATACATGGGATAATACTTGATATAACTGAGTAAGCCAGAAGTGGAAAGTCATCAATGATAGCCCACCCCAACACTAGACAAAGTATTAATGGATCTTTACAATTCATGTGAACTCTTCCTTCTAATCAATAGTCTCTTTATGAACTTTGCTCCATCATGCTGATATTTCCACAGTAAAGGCCACCTTTGCCTTTCATTTGCATTTCTAAGACACATTCATGTCTGCTGTCCTACATTGATCTTATCTACTACCCCAACAACCAAATAAGCCCAATACATTCCTTACACTGTAGTTTCAATAATCACTTTAAAATGAAAATTTGATTGTATTAATACTCTGCTTCAGTCTTTATCAACTCATCTGGTTTATTATTATGCTTATTATCTGCCTTTTCTCAACTCCCTAAATATATTTGCACCATCTCCCTATGGGACTCAGCTACATTAAATGAAACAAGCATAGTAAATAGAACTTAAATGAACAGTTGTCATAAGTGGTGATACTAAAATATGTGGAATGCAATCCGGAAAGCAGAACTACTTAATTTCAGAGTTAAATTGTTTGAATACAAGATGGTTCAGGATGCACATATGCTGATATGAATGAAGGGTATCTAGATTTTTTTTTTTTCTGTAGCCTTCTTAAGGCAGGATATGATTCTTAGTCATATCCACATCACTAGCTTCTAAGACAATATCTGTCTTAATAAATGCACTTATTAATAAACATTAAGGAGTTGACATTTCAACTAGGAGAGCACCTAGAAAATTCAAGGGCATAGCCAAGAGAAGGGTGAAAAGACTGACTCCTTTTCTCATAAGAAATGGGAGAAACTTTTTTTTTTCCCCCTAAACTCATGATTTCAGCAAAGCTGGTCCTCATTAGTACATGTTTTTTAAATTCCTATGTTCTCATTTCAGTGCTTTGACATTTCTTAAATTTAATTTTCCTTGAATTACAATTATGTTTCTTTCTCCTAAACTAGTAATCCCTAGGTGAGTGGGACTAAGTTATCTGAGAATCTCTTCTCTAGAATTCAGCACTTAGGTGATTATTGCATGTTTACAGAATAAGATGCAAAGAAAGGACAACTTTCAATAATGTTTATTACATCACAGGAAAAGATTTCTGTTCAGTGAGAGTAACCATGGACACAGTTTTTGAGGAATGATTGAACAGATGATATTTGTAATGTCTAAAATAGATAAGTAATTAGTATCTAAATTATATAAGAAACTGCTACAAATCAAAAAGAAAAACACGTAATCTCTAATAGGTATGTGAGCAATTTACAGAACAGGAAATGTAGAAAGTGAAGATAGCATTTATAGAGCTGCTCAAAATTATAACTAATCACAAAAATGTTAATTAAAATAACAACAAATTAATAGTTCCTTGTAATAATATTAGACTGGCAACATTTGGAAAGCTGGATAATGCCAGATTTGACAGTTGGGGGAGAAAGTGGAGGTATCATGTTTTGGTGATACAACCAATTCTGGAGAGCAATAATATATTACATGACCAAATTAAATGTGACCTGGGAATGTTTTTTTTCAATGTACCAAATATGACTTTCAAATGGATAGGTTTTGTCATGTGCGTGCGTGTGAAGAGACCACCAAACAGGCTTTGTGTGAGCAATAAAGCTTTTCAATCACCTGGGTGCAGGTGGGCTGAGTCTGAAAAGAGAGACAGCGAGGCCATTTTGTAGGATTTGGGTAGATAAAGGAAAATTACAGTCAAAGGGGGGTTGTTCTCTGGCGGGCAGGAGTGGGGGTCACAAGGTGCTCAGTGGGGGAGCTTTTTGAGCCAGGATGAGCCAGGAAAAGGAATTTCACAAGGTAATGTCATCACTTAAGGAAAGGACCGGCCATTTTCACTTCTTTTGTGGTGGAATGTCATCAGTTAAGGCAGGGCAGGGCATTTTCACTTTTGTGATTCTTCAGTTACTTCAGGCCATCTGGGCATATATACATGCAAGTCACAGGGGATGCAATGGCTTGGCTTGGGCTCAGAGGCCTGACAGGTTTCACATAATACCAAAATTCTGTATTATTTTGTCTATATGTATACAGAATGAATCAGAATTTTAATAGAAACCATAAACATTTGTATGTGTAGGCATATATATCTTGTATCTTCATTGTGATTATTGTTAGCCAGGGGACAATTTTCTGTGTTATCCATAAAAGCCAACATATCTGTTAGCTTCCAGAGGTCTATCACTTAGAGTTTTAAAAATCATCTTTGTGAAAGGTACTGCTGCTTTAAGTATTCAGTTTGTCAGTCCAGATTTTGCCTCTGAGCTTTCCAAGGTATTAGGGGGTGACTACATTGCTTTGTGGAGAGAAGAGTTCTGGCTCTGCTCAGAACATTTTCTGTCACAGCTTCCATGACCTACAAAAACACTTAACTCCTGAATAAATATGCATTTAAAAAGTCTAGCCTAATGCACTCTAATGGCCACTGCTGAACTCTGAATCGTGGTCACAGCTAGAGAAAACATCTAGCAGAGAGCACAGACAGAGTGACTACAAAATATCATCTTGGGACCAGAGAAACCATCTGTCATGAAGTTTTTCCCACTAGACTCAAGTCCGAACTGATATGTAGTGAGACAAAATAATAGAATCAAAGAGTTTATTCTTCACAGGCCATGCAAATGATGGATATACAGTTGAAAAAAATATATTTGGTCATTGTTACTTATGTTGACTCAAATTCAGTGATTCTCAACCAGGACAATTTTTCTCCCTAAGAGACACTTGGCTATATCGGAAGACATTTTTAGTTGTCTCAGCTAGCTGTGAGGGTGCTACTGGCTTCTAGCTGGTAGAATCCACGATGCTGTTAACATCCTATAACACACAGAACAGCCCACCACAACAAAGAATTATCTAGCCTAATATGTCAATAGTGATAAAGTTGAGAAACCCTACCCTGAGCTAAAATGTAAGTAAATCGAATGTGTCCTTAGCGCTCTCACAGCCCTGAATGGCAACCTTCACCTCCTTTGTGTAATATTTCCCTGGAATGCTCTTCTAAAGATATTCACATGGTTCTCCCCTCTCCTCATTCTGGTTTTAATTCAAATAAGATCTTCCCAGTAAGACCTTCTTTGACCAACTTATTAATAATGAAATCCTTATCTCAGCCCTCAGAACTCCCTACTAATCTCCTTTGCCTCATTTTACTCCACGTACTTATCAACATATGGAATATGATTTATTTGTTTTATTTTCTGGATAGCTTTCTTACAATTTAATCACCATTTGTTGTTGCTGGATCCCCAGTGATGAAAGGAATGCCTGACACATGATAGGTGCTTAATAATGTATTAGTGAATAAATTCATGAACTCAGTCCTAAGAATCTTAAAGAAGAATTCAAATACAGATATGACACGTTTTTCAGGTTATAATATGCAGTTTTATCAAGTCCTGAGTTAGTATTGATCAAAGCATGAGTTTACCCCTGCTCTGTAACAAAGACCAAGGAAAATGGGATGCTCCTCCAGGCTTACTGTGAAGATTCTGAGAAAATAAATCTTTGTTCAGATTCAAGTGACATGTTCTATTAAATTTCTTTCGGTTATTACCACCTAAGAGAGCACCTAATGTTAACTAAATAAGAGAAAATCCGATTTTATTTTTCAGGGATTGTTTTTGCCAGAGAAAGTTGATATCTGGCAAGCTGGAGTATGTAATTATGTAACTATGATGGTGATTTTCCTATTCCAAGTCCACACTCACGTACCACTCTCTCAGGTACACTTATAGAAAGAAGTGGACTAAAAAATTTCCCTTGCTGGGCATAAGGATGATGGTATGTACTAAGAACCCTCTCTACTTGTATACTTTACCATTCTTTTTTAAAAAGTTAAATTTTTGACCGGACGCAGTGGCTCACGTCTGTAATTCCAGCACTTTGGGAGGCCAAGGTGGGTGGATCACCTGAGGTTGGGAGTTCAAGACCAGCCTAACCAACATGGAGAAACCCTGTCTCTACTAAAAATACAAAATTAGCTGGGCGTGGTGGCATATGCCTGTAATCCCAGCTATTCTGGAGGCTGAGGCAGGAGAATCGCTTGAACTTGGGAGACAGAGGTTGCGGTGAGCCAAGATTGTGCCATTGCACTCCAGCCTGGGCAACAAGAGTGAAACTCAATCTCAAAAAAAAAAAAAAAAAAAAGAAAGGTAAATTAAAAAAAATTTGTATGAATTTCAGGGGTACAAGTGCATATATACAATATATTCATTTTGTTACATAGATATATTGTATAGTGATGAAGTCTGAACTTCTAGTGTAACCTGAACAGTGTACACTGTACCCATTAAGTAATTTCTAATCCCTCACCTACCTCCTACCCTCCCACTTTTTGAGTCTCCAATTTCTATTATTCCACATTCTATGTTCATGTGTACACATTGTTTCATTCCCACTTATAAGTGAAAACATGCAGTATTTGACTTTCTGCTTCTGAGTTATTTCATTTAAAATAATGTCCTCCAGTTCCATTCCTGTTATTATAAAAGACATGATTTCATTATTTTTTATGTCAGCCATTACCATTCTTATTCATAAATTAATTGTATATACTTGGAAACAGTAACCACTATATGCTAATCCCCTTTACTCTTTTTCAAAATAAAATTACTTTCTTGTAGGGTTTTTATGGTTTTAGGTCTAACATTTTAGGTTTTTAATCCATCTTGAATTAATTTTTGTATGAGGTGTAAGGAAGGGATCCAGTATCAGCTTTCTATACATGGCTAGCCAGTTTTCCCAGCACCATTTATTAAATAGGGAATCCTTTCCCCATTTCTTGTTTTTGTCAGGTTTGTCAAAGATCAGATGGTTGTAGATGTGTGGTGTTATTTCTGAGAGCTCTGTTCTATTCCATTGGTCTATATCTCTGTTTTGGTACCAGTACCATGCTGTTTTGGTTACTGTAGCTTTGTAGTATAGTTTGAAGTCAGGTAGCATGATGCCTCCAGCTTTGTTCTTTTGGCTTAGGATTGTCTTGGCAATGTAGGGTCTTTTTTGGTTCCATATGAACTTTAAAGTAGTGTTTTCCAATTCTGTGAAGAAAGTTATTGGTAGCTTGATGGGGATGGCATTGAATCTATAAATTACCTTGGGCAGTATGGTCATTTTCATGATATTGATTCTTCCTATCCATGAGCATGGAATGTTCTTTCATTTGCTTGTGTCCTCTTTTATTTCGTTGAGCAGTGGTTTGTAGTTCTCCTTGAAGAGGTCCTTCACATCTCTTGTAATTGGATTCCTAGATATTTTATTCTCTTTGAAGCAATTGTGAATGGGAGTTCACTCATGATTTGGCTCTCTGTCTGTTATTGGTGTATAGGAATGCTTGTGATTTTTGCACATTGATTTTGTATCCTGAGACCTTGCTGAAGTTGCTTATCAGCTTAAGGAGATTTTGGGCTGAGATGATGGGGTTTTCTAAATATACAATCATGTCATCTGCAAGCAGGAACAATTTGACTTCTTCTTTTCCTAATTGAATACCCTTTATTTCTTTCTCCTGCTTGACTCCCCTGGTCAGAACTTCCAACACTATGTTGAATAGGAGTGGTGAGAGAGGTAATCCCTGTCTTGTGTCCATTTTCAAAGGGAATGCTTCCAGTTTTTGCCCAATCAGTATGATATTGGCTGTGGGTTTGTCATAAATAGCTCTTACTATTTTGAGATATGTCCCATCAATACCTGATTTATTGAGAGTTTTTAGCATGAAGGGCTGTTGAATTTTGTCAAAGGCGTTTTCTGCATCTATTGAGATAATCATGTGATTTTTGTCTTTGGTTCTGTTTATATGATGGATTACATTTATTGATTTGTGTATGTTGAACCAGCCTTGCATCCCAGGGATGAAGCCCACTTGATCATGGTGGATAAGCTTTTTGATGTGCTGCTGGATTCGGTTTGCCAGTATTTTATTGAGGATTTTTGCATCAATGTTCATTAGGGATATTTCTTACTTTAGAGATGATGTTTCAATGTGCCCTAGATTACGGGAAATCTAGCAAATTTAGTGGTGTGACCCATGAACTTTCCAAGGATTATATGTTCATATTTTGGCATCCAGGGCTCTGGCTGCTTCCTGGCCACCCAGGTTCAATTAGCATAATCAATGTAATAACCAGAGTGATGGTTTGTGGGACATGAATGAAATTACAGTCCCTGTGCATTATATTTCAAGCAAGTGCATAAGGGTTTATATGGTCCTTATGCAAGACATAATATGTACTGTTTCTCTTGCCCCAAAAAAGCAAATGACTTTGGATTTTGTTTGCTAAGTTGCACTGAAAAGAAAGTGTTTGCTAGATTAGTAACTCTGTACCAGTTGCCAGTATCAATGTCAATATGTTCTAGTAAAAGTACGTTAATTGGAGTAACAGCTGGCATCACCCTATGATTAAATTTATAATGATTTACAGTCATTCCTTGAGACTCATGTGTCTTCTGCACTGCACAGTATGTGAGTGAAGTGAAGAGCACTGGCACTGTACCTTTGAAGATTTTTAAGGTAGTACTAATCTCTGAAATCCTCTAGTGATATGGTAGTGTTTTGGCTTACTATTTTGGAAGAGCACTTTCCTGTTCTTCAAATTGCCACCTCACATTTTTGGGACAAGGTCTTGCTTTATCATCCAGGATGCAGTGCAGTGGTTCCATGATAGCTTACTGCAGCGTGAAACCCCTGGGCTCAAGTGATCCTCCTGCCTCAGCCTCCCAAGTATGGGACTATGGGTGCATGCCACCACACCTAACTAACTTTTTAAATTTTTTGTGGAGACTAGGTTTCCCTTTGTTACCCAGGCTGGTTTTGAACTGTTGGCTTCAAGCAATCCTCTCACCTTGGCCTCTTAAAGTGCTAGTATTATAGGCATATGCCACCCTGCCCAGCTCCTTCTTTCCTTAATTACTCTCACCCCATGGATTCAGGAACCAATGTGGGGCATGTGCTAGTTGCTTCATTAATCTTTTGCCAATATGAACTCAGTAACTAAGGAAATAACCACAGGATAAGTCTGTGGTCTCTGTGAACCCACTACTGATGGAGTTAGTCCAGGACTCATTCTCTATCTGAATTCCCTAAGCTGCCACTTGACTAGTAGATCAAAGTGGGAGTCCAAATCCCCAGGTATTAAAGACAATTCATAGCTAGTATCTAGTGATCCCCCAAATTTTAAGGTATTTTCTTTTTGATGGGGCCCATACATGCTATTAAATGGCTGTCATTCCCCTAGGATGAGGTTCAGAGGTGTCACTGTAATCATTTCTGGCTGCATTCTAGGGACATCTTTGAATGTGACTTAGCCTCCCCATCAGTCAAGGCACTCGGGGTCTCTAAACTGACTTGAGTCAAGCTTCTTCTCACTATGTAAAGAATCTGAAATATTACCAGAGGGTTAGTATAAAACACCATGAAGGAGGCTATTTCCCTGACTCCTTCATGGGACTAGCGAAGGGGGTGCCCCATTTACTCAGCCCACGGCTCTCAACTCCTCATGGGAGGGAGCATGTGGGTGAATGAGGCAGGAACGGGTGTACATGAGTGCTGGAGTCAGCTGGCTACTTTGGCGCCAGCAGGAGCAAAATCCACTCACTCAAACCCATTGTGTTCTACTCCTCGTGGGAGCAGGTGTGCAGGTGAATGGGTGCAGGATCTGGGACAAGTGCTTTTGAGCTCCAGCAGAAGCCAACTTCATGCCGGCCTCGTGGCAGCCTCTGGCGGGGACATGCCCATGACCCCTGAAGCCCCAGAAGGAGTGTCATAGTGCTCTTTTGGCTCTGCTGTCTGCAGATGGCTTAAGTGTTAACAGCTCAGTGGACCCTCTGCCTTTTCGTGTGAGGTGGCTGCCTTCTGCCAGCGAGAGCAAAGGGTCAATGTGCCAGCCTTTTGCATCTGCACTCGTGGCACCTGAGCTCCTGTCTGGTGTCCAGGAGAAACGAGGTCCCATGAATGAATTGAAGCATGGTAAATGTGGGGGATTGTATTGCCAGTGGAAGTGGCTCTCAAAGGGAAGGGGAGCTGCAGAGGGGATGGGGCAGGAAGGTAATCTTCCCCCGAAGTCTGGCCATCTCTAGCCAGATTCTTCCCCAAAGTTACGCTTTCAAGCTGTCCCTCTGAAGTCAAACCACTTCTCTCTGATGTCCAACCTCTTCTCTCCAATGTCCAACCATAGTCTCCAACATCAGGCTGCTTCTCCTCTCTGTCAGCTGAGTACTGGGGTTTTTATAAGCACAGGATGGGGGACAGGGCAGGCCACGGGTGGTTTTGAAAAAGGCAGTATTCAAGTGGGAAAACAAGGATGTAAGTTCTCACTTTGGGCCATGGTTTCAGGCTTGAAGGTGGGGTTTTGTTGGGGACCCGCGCTTATCTGCCTGGAATTTCTCTGCCTCTTGCCTCTATCACTGTATCAAATACACCACTTCATGAGTCCACCATAATTTAGGCTGCAGCAATGTTTTATCTTTATTTGGCAACCGAGGTTGTTATTTCTTTGTGAGTCCATTAATCAATAGAAACATCGGTTGCATGAGAACATGCATTACTTACTTTCACTGCTCAACTCAGTTATTTCACTGGGAAGGAGGAGGAACACAGGAACACATTGTGATCATCTTATTGTTATCTATTAATGTATTCATTCAACAAATATTTATTGAACTTCTACTACACATCAGACACTGTTCTAGATACTAGAGATACAGCAGTGACAAAATCAGGAAAAATATATTTACTCTCCTATGCAGCTTTCATAATGGTAGATGAAGACCAGCAACAGCCAAGATAAATAGGTAAAATATATTGTATGTTAGATGGCAATAATACAAATAAAAACAAAGCACACAAGGGGGACAGAGGTGATGGAAGTGACAGGTCGGGGGCTACATAATAGCAATTTTAAGTAGACTGACTAGGTAAGTCCACACCGAGGTGACATTTGATTGAAGACCTGAAGGAGGTAATGGGGTGAACTCTGCAGGTGTCTGGGGTCAGGACAATCAAGACGGAGAAAACAGAAAGTGTTCATGTCTGGGGGAGGAACCATGCCAGGTATGTTTGAGGAACAGAGAAGACTAATAAGTGATGCAAAAATGATTGAGAAATATATTGTAGATTAAATAGTGTTAGCAAAGCTTAAAGTTAGCACTAGGAGAATTAAAAACAACTTATACTTTTTTCATCATGCAGTGAGTTAAAATAAATGAGTTTTCCATAATTACTAGAAAGCAGCAAGGAAATTTCTAATGATATGGCGGAAATACTCACAAAATGACCTGAATATACAACTCTATATATTATATGACCCCAAATCTATAAAATTATATATCATTTTCAAATGAAATAAACCAGAAGGGAAATTCCGCAAAAGATTTTTCTGAGTTGTAGTATTTGAGAAATATATTTTTCCCTCCTTATTCTTTTTGTATACACTGTTTTTTGTTTGTTTGTTTTGTTTGGCGTTGTTTTGTATTCTGTAAAGGAGCTGTATTTTTTTTAAAAATAGCAATTAAGAGCTAAGAATTTATATCAGACAAACCTCAGTTGAAGTGCTGGATGTATTTACTTACCAACGGTGTTATGTAGGACAAGTGACCTTAGCAGTGTCCAAATATATGAAATAGGGATAAGAATGATTATTATTTTATCTTATTTTATTTATTTATTTTTAGACGGAGTCTCGCTCTGTCGCCCAGGCTGGAGTGCAGTGGCCGGATCTCAGCTCACTGCAAGCTCCGCCTCCTGGGTTCACACCATTCTCCTGCCTCAGCCTCCTGAGTAGCTGGGACTACAGGCGCCCGCCACCATGCCCAGCTAATTTTTTGTATTTTTAGTAGAGACGGGGTTTCACTATGTTAGCCCAGGATGGTCTCGATCTCTTGACCTCGTGATCCACCCGCCTTGGCCTCCCAAAGTGCTGGGATTCCAGACGTGAGCCACCACATCCAGCCAAGAATAATGATCTTATAAGGTTGTTTTAGATTATTAAATGTGGTAATGTTGATAAAGGTGTTAGTATAGTATCTGATCTCTCATAAATCCTCAATAAATGGTAACTAGTCATTATTCATCAACAGTATAGCTTTTGTAATCAGATAATTTTTTAAGGGACAGAAAGAGATAAAACCCATCAACTAACACATATATATGTTAAATGATAACTTCTCCTCCGTGAACTTTAAAACAGTAATATTTCAGAGGATTTCTACTTAGAATTCCCTTCACAGTCACTGCTTCTTTAGCAGTTCAAGGAAGATTCTCATTCTGGGTACTAAGAGTATAAATAAGAGAAGAGGTTTATTGTAGTTTCAATAAATGCATTATTTCTCATTTTTAAAGTTCTACATCGCTGCTATAAACAATTTGGATCAGGTATGTTATATGAGAAAAAATAAAGCCGGTGATAATCAGATAACCACTACAATCTGTATGTTTCCTTCCAATATTTTACATTATGTCTCTTGAAAATCTGAAAAATGTTTATATATGTATGCAAGATTTGATTAATACAAAATAACACTTTTGACCTTTAGTTTTTCATAACTTAAATAACAATATGAATATTTTGTCTATGTTAAAGAGAATTTTAAAGCACACTAAATAAAATGTACTTAGGTTTAAATGTTAAACATACTAAATAAAATGTACTTAAGTTTACATTTTCAATAAAATTAGAGAGATGAATCATATATTATAACATGACCAGTTCTTCTTCAAAAATTGCTCTTGTATCACCAGACTGAAACAACATTCAAGACAAAGTTTAATTAAATGTGCTTTTTACTGAAATAAACAAGAACCACTACATAATGAACATTTTAATTCACTACATTTTCTTCTAAAACATTTTAAAATGCTAAACATATAAGCAGTGGCAGTGCACTAACCAACAATAATTATAGTCCTATTCGTTGTTTTAAAGTGTTTATTCCTAGGACATTCAAGCCTGTTAGTGTATTTTCGATCTAATGTGCCAAGGTCAAATGCACTCTAGAGATATTTCTTAATGGAATTCTTAGGCAAGTTCATGCTATTGTACAGTAGACTAAACAATTTGATGACCAGCACATTTAGAATACATATTATGTAATTTCAGAGAGCTTTGGAAATGAAGAGGCACCTTCTAAATGCTAAATACTCTCTTTGGTCATTCCTCCTGAAAAAGATGGAAAAAATAATTTGCTGACTTTTCTTCAGTGAGACCAAGTATAGATTAATTGTAAGTGTAAACTTCATTATTTCAGTAATTGTATCAGTAGGCTTAAAAGTATATACAAAAACATTCAAATGGACTGTGAGGAAAACAAGATAGAATGGCTGGAAGAACTTGGCTGTCATTAATTTGTTAACAATTTTGTGTACACATCAATATTATTACATCATGTTATAAAAGGCAAGCCATCCATTAATTAACTTATGAGTGTGATATTAAATTTCAGAAGAATTTATTTTATCTTATTAAAATAAAGGAGATTTTAAAAAGCTATTAAGTATATTTTAAATAATGCCATATTTTAAATAATGTTGCCCTCAGCCATTTTAATGTTATTTCAGGAATACTCTACTATTTATCAAATTGAATTTTGCTGTTGAACACAGTTATCACTCTCTTTTAAAATAATTTTCTTCCTTAAATTCTCTCATTTACTGAGTTTTTCTCATGTTTCTCTTTTTTTTTTTTTTTTTTTGAGACGGAGTCTTGCTCTGTCACCCAGGCTGGAGTGCAGTGGCCGGATCTCAGCTCACTGCAAGCTCCGCCTCCCGGGTTCACGCCATTCTCCGGCCTCAGCCTCCCGTGTAGCTGGGACTACAGGCGCCCGCCACCTCGCCCGGCTAGTTTTTTGTATTTCTTAGTAGAGACGGGGTTTCACCGTGTTAGCCAGGATGGTCTCGATCTCCTGACCTCGTGATCCGCCCGTCTCGGCCTCCCAAAGTGCTGGGATTACAGGCTTGAGCCACCGCGCCCGGCTCATGTTTCTCCATTTATTTGTTCAGTGTTTCTTTCCACATCTTATTTTTGGACTCCCCTCACTTTCCTAACATATTATTGGTGGTTTTTAAAAAACAATATTCTCTTTGTATTCCTTAAGCCTCTCACTCAAATATTGGTGTGGAATATCCTTATTTTGTTTTCCAAGTAAATGCAGATAATAACTTAATGTTAGTCTCTTATTCTAGACTCATTCCAATGGCCTATTTCTAATTCCCACCTCATTTTATCCTTGCCCAGTTAGTACACTACTAAGTTTCAAAAATCCTTCTAAAGCATCTCATAAATCTGCTCTGTCTTCTCCAATATCTACTGCTGTAACCATAAGTAAAATAAAGAAGACATGGGCCAGGCACTGGGGCTCATAGCCGTAATCTCAGTCCTTTTGGAAGGCCAAGGTAGAAAGATTACTTGAAGCCAGGAGTTTGAGACCAGCCTGGGCAACATAACAAGACTCTGTCTCTACAACAAAATAATAAATAAAAATATTTAAAAATGAGCTGGGCATGGTGGAACATGCTTGTAGTCCCAGCTACTTAGGAGGCTGAGGCAAGAGGATTGCTTTAGTCCAGGAGTTTGAGGTTACAGTGAGCTATGGTCACGCTACTGCACTCCAGCCTGGGTGTCAGAGCAAGACTCTGTCTCTCTATTAAAAAAAAAAAGAAAAAAAAAGGCCAGGTGCCGTGGCTCATGCCTGTAATACCAACACTTTGGGAGGCCAAGGCAGGTGGATCATAAGGTTGGGAGTTTGAGACCAGTCTGGCCACCATAGTAAAAGCTCGCCTCTACTGAAAATACAAAAAAATAAGCCAGGTGTGGTGATGTGCACCTGTAATCCCAGCTACTCGGGAGGCTGAGGCAGGAGAATCACGTGAACCTGGGAGACGGAGGTTGCAGTGAGCTGAGATCACGCCATTGCACACCAGCCCGGGTGACAGTGCGAGACTCAGTCTCAAAAAAAAAATCAAACAAACAAACAAAAAGCAATCAGATCTATTGCCCTAGACAACAATAGCCAAAAGACTTTCTGCAGTGATAGAGATATTCTATATCTCTTTTGTTCAATACAGTAGCCATTAGGGGAGTTATTGAACACTTGTAATGTGATTAGTGCAATTGACTAATTTACTTTTAGCTTATTTAAATTTAATTAACTTTAATTTAAATTTGAATAAGCACATATGGTTACTAGCTACTGTATTGGACAGCATAGCCCTAGAATATTTTGTGTAGTTTGAATTGATCTCAGATATTCCAGCATAAAGACCTTCCAATCTTTCTTAAAACGCCTCAAGAAACTGTAGACTTTATTTCACTGCTTAGAGACTATTAATGTCTATTCCTATGCTGCTACTTAGTTCATATTCCATAGGTTCACATGTAAGGTCCACTTTGATCAGGTTCAATCACACTTTTTCAGTCAAGTTTTTATTAATTTAATTCTTGTATACTCTAATCCACCCAAATTAAATTATTTTTATTATTATGAGTCCATAGCTTATACTTTCTCTGCACTCATAATTTCACTCATCTAGAAATCCTTTGCCCAAACTGCATTTTCAAATCATCTTAGCTGTTAAGTTTCAGTTTAAGTTGCCACTTATTTCCCAAAGCCTTTCCAATTTCTCCTGCTTAAGCAAGCTCCCCTTGCACTGAATCATTCTAGTTATCTATCTTTATTTCTTCTTGACATATATTTATCATTATATAATTTTATAAGCTCTTTGAGGTCATGTTCCATATCTGATTTATGCCATAATCTTTAGCCTTTGGTCCACTGTCTGGCACATAGAACATCCAAAATAACTGGTTATCAAATGAATGGATTAAATAATAACTGAGTGAATGTGGACACTTGAATTTGAAACTTTTATCATCATTATCAGAACAATCCAAGTGAAGGTAATCAAGCCATTAGATAAATATGAATTTAGACATAGGTGTGTCCTATGTATAGAGACATGTTATATACATACTCCCAAATAGGCAAGTAATCTCTTCTGTTATAGCTTAATGGTTTGCATACTTCACACAAATGGTTGACATTTTTATATGCATATACAACACTTATACATTGTTGTCTTTTACTTCCTGTAAAAAGTATATAAATTATTTTTTTGATTTTTCTAGATAATTGACTCTGTTTTTTCACTTCCCACATGCAAAGCAATCTTATAATTATATACTACAAAATAAAATGTTGTGTGAAAATATTTATTTTAAACCAGAATATTTTGTTAAATTGAAAAGATTTTTCTCCACCATGAGCATTTGTTTGCCATCTGTATATAGTCCATGCAAACTGCTCATTACTATTAAGGAAACTTGAATAGCAGACATCCTATTCCTTGGAACTATTGGATTATGGCAGTTACTAATGAATTTAAAATCTTGGCCAGTTGTGTTGGCTCATGCCTATAATTCAGGCACTTTGGGAGGCCTAAGTGGGAAGATTGCTTGAACCCAGGAGTTCAAAGCTGCAGTGAGCTATGACTATGCCACTGTACTCCAGCCTAGATGACAGAGTGAGGCCCTGTATCACAAAAATATATATTTTTTAAATCTGATACTGTATTTAGTATTTTGTGAACTCTCTATTGAGATCCTGAGAAGTTCATTATTTCCAAAGAAGCATGAATCCTAAATAGCAAATAGGTATATTAATAGTATGAACACAATCCCAATGATCTATAATACAACGTTTTTCAGTAACAAACATTGCCTTATTTTGTTACAAAAATCAATAATTTCCCCGTAAATAGGATTAAATGACAAACTGCAGTAAGGATGGCATGAAACAGGGTTCAATTGTTAAAGAAGGTTCACAGGACCAACTATGACAAGGCTTACAAATCTACAGTTCATTGCAGTAAAGGGCTATAATAAGGCAACAGCATTTAGTCAGGATATGGATCACAGCCAAAGGCACTTTCAGAGTAAGGGTTCAGAGAAGTCAGGCATAAGCTCCTACTGTCCTTTTGCAAAGACCACATCAAGATGTACCTTTATTCTTAGACCAGGAGCACACTTTTTTTTCATATAAGTAATCACCTATATGTGCACATAAAATCACAGAACGAAAGTCCCAAATGGAGTCTCAGTCAGGATTTCTTATATTCTGATTTTCATGTAGACATATTTCTGCAACATAACCAGCCCCAGTGACAGAGCCCTCCAATTCATTCATGAAGATCAGGTGCAAATCATCAACCTCAATTTATCAATAAACAATGTTGACATACAAATCACCCCTAGAACTCCTTAGACCCATAGTTACAAAGCAATACTAGTAGTCAGTATAGTTTGTGCCTTGGCAATGATCAGCACTGTGCAAGTACTGTTCTTATTTTAGTAAAACAACTGAGAACAATTCCAGATCTGTGGGAATTAACTCTCACATCACAGAAACCAAATAACAGGAGCTATTTCTTGCAACACATACAAGTGACAAAGGATTAGTATTCAAAATATATAAGAGCCACTTATAAATTAAAGAGACAGAAAGAACAATGAAAAGGAAGAGAAAATACAAATATTAAACACACACACATACACACAAACTCACAAATGATTTAGGAATGCTGTTAAAAATATAACACTCACCAGATTGCCAGTTTTTTCCAAAGTCTGTAGAAGAGTTTCAGTAAGAATCTGGGAAGTCCAAAGCCCTCAATATGCTGCCATGGTAGTGGAAAATGGTACAGTCACTTAAAAGAGCAGTTTGGCAAGCTTTACAATAATTAAGGATGTTTATACCTTAAGATTAACTACTCAATTTGCAGGAATGTATCTTAGAGAAACTAGAAAATGTAACATGGGGAAACATTTGCACAATTATTTAAAACAACATTGTTCATAATCATGAAAAATTAGAAGCAATATACTGCCCATATATAGAAAAGTAGATCAATAAATTATATATTTATTCAATGAAGTACTCAGTAGAAGTTGAAGTAAATGAGTAGGTACTTATGTATTAAGAGTCAGGATTGCGATGTTATACAACTCCTGAATTGTGTATGTGTTATTAACACTAAAATTTTAAGCCGGGCGCGGTGGCTCAAGCCTGTAATCCCAGCACTTTGGGAGGCTGAGACGGGCGGATCACAAGGTCAGGAGATCGAGACCATCCTGGCTAACACGGTGAAACCCCATCTCTACTAAAAAATACAAAAAACTAGCCGGGCGAGGTGGCGGGCGCCTGTGGTCCCAGCTACTCCGGCGGCTGAGGCAGGAGAATGGCGTAAACCCGGGAGGCGGAGCTTGCAGTGAGCTGAGATCCGGCCACTGCACTCCAGCCTGGGCGACAGAGCCAGACTCAGTCTCAAAAAAAAAAAAAAAAAAAAAAAAAAATTAAAGCTAATCACTGCTTATAAGCAGAAGTCATAACTTGAATGCATATATAGGTCAAATTGGTAACAGATATGTGACTTGGGCTTATAAGACTGTAGAGAACGATGGCGCCTATTGTGAATGGTGGAATTTTACAGCTTCATCTAGAGATATTCAAATAAAATTTTTGCAAAAACATCATGCCAGTAAGCCCAAAATTTCAACTCCTGCCTTGAGAGTGTGTAATCTCATTAGGGGAACAAATACCTAAGAGCACAGTTGGTTCTTTGCTCTACAGGTCTCTTAAAGACTGGATTGAAAAAGACCTGTTGTTCCATAGAACTCCAGGATTGAGCAGCACCAAGAAGCAGAGGAAATTATTGGGCAAGCCACAAACCACATCTTTTAAATGTTTCCCTCATCACAGCCATTTACATCTACTTAATTAGTTAGACTGTTACTATATTATATTTATTACAATACACATAATCTAGAATTATATATATTGGAATAGAAATACTTGTTTACATTTTTTATTCAAGGAGTGATATATTATGGTTTTATAGGAGCAACAGGCCAGATACTACTCTTTTTTCAGTTATGTGGGTTGCAGATATCTTCTTCAAATTGTAGTTTGATCTTCTACTTTGATTATAATGTCTTTTGTTGTAGAGAATTTTTAAAATTTAATGTAGTCAAATGTTGGGAGCAGGTCCCCCAAAATCTGGCCATAAACTGGCCCCAAAACTAGCCATAAACAAAATCTCTATAGCACTGTAACATGTTCATAATGGCCATAACGTCCACGCTGGAAGGTTGTGGGTTTACGGGAATGAGGGCAAGGAACACCTGGCCCACCCAGGGTGGAAAACCGCTTAAAGACATTCTTGAGCCACAAACAATAGCATGAGCGATCTGTGCCTTAAGAACATGCTCCTGCTGCAGTTAACTAGCCCAACCTATTCCTTTAATTTGGCCCATCCCTTCATTTCCCATAAGGGATACTTTTAGTTAATTTAATATGTATAGAAACAATGCTAATGACTGGTTTGCTGTTAATAAATATGTAGGTAAATCTCTGTTTGGGGCTCTCAGTTCTGAAGGCTGTGAGACCCCTGATTTCCCACTTCACACCTCTATATTTCTGTGTGTGTGTCTTTAATTCCTCTAGTGCTGCTGGGTTAGGGTCTCCCTGACCAAGCTGGTCTCGGCATTCAAACTTACAGATATTTGTCCTTATGGTTTGAGTTTTGTTATGTCTTATTTAAGAAATCGTCTGTGCCCTAAGGTCATAAGGATACTCTTGTATATTTTCTTCTAAATGTTTTGGAAGGTTTTGTTTTTTCATATTTAGGTGTAAATTAAGTTAAAACCTACCTGTGTTGCAAGGTAAGGATCTAATTTTATTTTTTTCATAGGATAATTGTATTATCAGGATAAAGTAGTTATGTTTCAATAACACATTAAGCCCTAAGTCTTAATGTCTTAACACAACAAAGATTTGTTTCTTTCTTATAAGTGTTCACCATTTGTGGCTGTTGGGGATGGGTGAGTATAGTTGGTTCTTTGCTCTACAGCTCTTGTAAAGACTCAGGCAGAAGTGACTGCAGTTTTGTAGCTTTACCTTCCAGGATACACAGTCTCCTTTGTTAGCAATGTGGAGGAAGGGGTGGGTCATCTTTCACCTGCCATTCCTACTACTTGTGCTCATGGTCATTGGTTATTCACTGTCACATGGCCAGATCAACTGCAAAGTGGTGTGCAAGTGTGGACTTCAGGCTGTCTGGAAAGAAAGGAAAATTGGACATTGTTGAACACTGTTAGTGTCTACCAGATTAACTGTCCTAGCAATATTTATTAAATAGTTCATTTACTCCCTGTGATCTGTAACATTATCTTTGTTATATCACATAATTTTGTGTCCATATAAGCAAGAACTTGTTTCTGAGTTATTTTTTCATTGTTCTAATTGTCTATTATTGTCAAATACTCTAATTTCTTAATTACTATCCCTGTATAATGTATTTATATATGATATGGTGAGTTACCAAGATTTTCTTTTTCCCTCAAAATTGCTTTGTTGATTTTAATTGGCTGGTAGCTTCCATATAAATTTGAGAAGCAGCTTTTCAAGTTGCATGAAAAACTGTTAGATTTTTGACTGCAGTTACATTTAATTTATAGATTAATTTGGTAATACGTGATATCTTCAAGATATTGCTTGTTACCATCCATAAATACTTAAGTTTTAAATCCTTCAATAGAGTTTTTTTTTTTCTCGATAAGATTATGGCACATCTTTTGCTAGATTTATTTCTATAGGTTATTTTAAATAATTTATGTAATATCCACAAAAAATTACATTTTCTAATAGTTTGTGATTTATTTGTGGGAATATAATTGACTTTGGTATTACTTTTATGGTTGACAAACTATCTGAACTTTCTTTTTGTGTCTAATTTTTGGTCTTCAGAGTCTCTTGAATTTTCTGTGTGAAAGATGACACTTTTTGCAAAAAAATGGTGCTATTCTTTATTCCCAATGTCTATACTCTTTCTTTCCTTCTTTCATTCCTCTTTACCTTGCCCTCCACTCCTCTTCCTTTCCTATCTCCCTTCCTTTCTTCTCTTCTCCTCTTTGCCTTCCTTTTTTTTTTTTCTGCTTTACCTACAACCTCCATTTGTGCTTGATAAAGCATGATAGCAGGCTTCTTATCTTTTTATGGACTTCAAAGTGAACACTGCTACTAGGTTATTATTCAGTTTGCTGCAGGCATTTAGTAGATACTGTTGCCATATAAAGGAATTCTTCCTGTCTACATACTTTGCTAAGAGTTTCTATTATCAATAATTGGTGCTGAGTTTATTCTGCCAGCATTTCACTTCGAAAATTTTTAAAAACTTTTCTTTCAAAGCTTTTTATTAACCCATAGTTTGCTTCTGTTCTTGGTCTTTCTATTATCTTGGAGTTGATTTCCACATAATGTTTCCAGTTGTTTATGATACTTTTAATAAGTCGATGTTTCAATGGTTTGATGACCACAGGCCTTTTTCTCCCCCTGCATGACTCTGATTCATTTTTGTATCCTATATTTAAAACTCTACTTATATGTGCAGATAAAATTCAAGTGCCCTTGTCAACTTTTTGCCTGATGAGAACACTAGCAATTCAGAAGACAGAGCAATAAGTTTAGGCTGTTCCTATTCATTTCAAACTTATGGCATTTTAATAATTTATATTTTTATAGCATTATTAGAAAATCCTATTACCACAAAATAAACTCTCTCAATATTCAAAATACCATTTTTGCTCGAGTATCAAAAATGTATAGAGTGAGCCAAAAGGGGAGTAAGGAGACAGCCAGTCCTTTTGTTTTTTAGAGTATTGTTTCTTTTGCAATAGTTGCAAATACCTCTCAGTTCCTCCACTCCTGAGGCTTGCAGAAGCTTGTAGATCATAGTTGATCACTGAAGAATGTGGGTGGGGAGAGGGATGGAGGGGAGTTGGTTAGGGGTGCTGAACCCTGTACAGTCGAGTATCTACGTTTAACTTTTGACTCCTCAAAAACTTAACTATGAATAGCCTACAGTTGGCCAGAAACTTTACCAATAATAGTTGATTAACATGTTTTGTATATTATATGTATTCTATATTATATTCTTAAAGTAAGCTAGAGAAATGAAATGTTATTTAAAAAATCATAGGGAATAAAAAATGAATTTTCTATTTGTTAAGTGGAAATGGATCATCATAAAGGTCTTCGTCCCTGCTGTCTTCATGTTGATGGGCTGAGGAGGAGGGGAAAGAGGAAGTGTTGGTCTCGCTGTCTCCAGGGTGGCACAGGCAGAGATGGAGGATGTGGAAGAGGAGGCAGGAGAGGCTGGCATACTAGGTGTAACTTACATTGAAAAAAGTTCAAGGGTCAACTGTAATTGTACCTACTTAAAGGTGAGGGCACCCTTTCTAAAATTTCACTTGTCAGCAAAGATTGCAGCAATTCTGTTTTGTCAGTTAAATTTCACTTGTCGGCAAAGATTGCAGCAATTCTGTTTTGTCAGTTCCTCCACTGCTCCTCTCACATTGTTCTATATCTGTTAGTAAGATTTCTTAGTTAGCCAGATATCTATTGAAGTTTTCTGAGGGTAAAAAAGATAAATTTTCTTTTATAAAAAGAATTTAAAAGTTCAGGCTGGGCACGGTGGCTCACGCCTGTAATCCTAGCACTTTGGGAGGCCGAGGCGGGAGAATCACCTGAGGTCAACAGTTTGGGACCAGCCTGGCCAACATGATGAAACCTCATCTCTACTAAAAATACAAAAATTAGCCAGGTGTGGTGGCGTGCACCTGTAATCCCAGCTACTCAAGAGGCTAAGGCAGGAGAATCGCTTGAACCTGGAGAGTGGAGGTTGCAGTGAGCCGAGATTGTGCCACTTCACTCCAGCCTGGGCAAAAGAGCAAAATTCCGTCTCAATTAAAAAAAAAAAGTTCTTATCAAACCAGAGCTCTAAATCTAAGGCACTGCTGCCTTGGAGTTTATGTCCAGCTATGTTGGTCTGGCACGCAGAAGCTTCATAGATGCCTGGTTTGTGGCTGGTTTACTGATCAGATGGGATTATGTGGGATAAGCTGCTACTGTCATTTTATGACTGAGAGCAGATTCTATCATGTATATAAATTGGTGACTATGGGGCATTTAATTCTAAAGATTGACTGGGTAATAGAAATTCTGTATCTGAAAGTATAGCCACATCTCCCCTTGTGCACTTCTGAGGTTCCATGTCAAATTATTGCAGCATGAAGTGTGTTGAAGCCTTCTAAACAGAATAACATTAGTCCTTAGTGATTTTCTTGATAGAAAGGGAAAATGGCCACATATTCAACACTCTTCAAAATGTAGCAGTTCAAAAACGAACCGGTAAGAGAAATGGAATAGCACGGGCCAAACTGAGAGTTCAGATCTCTCCCCACCCAGTACACTGGCTGATAGTGCTCCCATATGTTGACAATAGTTTCATTATTAATTAACGCAGCAGAGATATTCAAGTTGCTTTCCTAGCTCTATTCTTTTGTAAGTGAAGTATTATTTGAAGATATTGGAGAGTTGAGTATCCATCCTAAAATGATTACAGAAGTAGAATCCTCATTCCTCAACAGAGAAGCCAGGACAAGTTGATCTCATCTAGAACATGCTTATTCAAGGCCAGCAAGGTAGTAAATCATCAAGGTTGAGAACTGCTGGTGACACTGTGTGTGGCAGGTCTTGCCAAATCTGGAAACCTCAATTATTGCCAGACCAATAATTGAGCCTTACATATGCCTGCAAAGCACATGGCTGGCACTCAACAGTTTAATGGACTGTTTAGGACAAAACTTACTCTGGTAATTCATGGGCTTCAGTTTCAAGAAATCAGCAGGAGAGAGCAGAGTTAACGTTTGCATTAGTCCATTCTCACATTGCTCTAAAGAACTACCTGAGACTGGGAAATTTTTAAAGAAAAGAGGTTTAATTGGCTCATAGTTCTGCAGGCTGTACAGGCAGCATGGCTGGGGAGGTCTCAGGAAACTTCCACTCACGGTGGAAGGTCAAGAGGAAGGAGGCACATCCTACATGGCTGGAGTAGGAGGAAGAGAGAGCAAACGGGGAGGTGCTACATACTATTAAACAACCAGGTCTCTTGAGAATCACAAGAACAGCAAGGGGGAAGTCCATCCCCATGATTCAGTCACCTCCCACCAGACCCTTCCTCCAACATTGGGGATTACAATTCGATGTGAGATTTGGATGGGGACACAAATCCAAACCATATCAATGTTCATATATCCATAAATAACTTTTTAAATCCAGTTTTTTAGTCTTCTGGAATGTATTTCTCTGAAATCACTTATTACTTTGGCAATGATTATTTGTTTGGTTCCACAATTCCTTAATAGGCTCTGAGCTTCCAGAGGGCAAGCACTTTCTCACGTTCAGCTCTGTGTCTTCAGTTCCTGGCACGTAGATCGCACTCAAAGAATCTGGGTGGGAAAATGTGTAAGTATTGATGGATGCCTTTCCCTCTCCCCCCACCAGTGAGGGAGACCTGTTACTTCCACCTTTCCTTACCTTGGGCAGCTGAGCAGCCTGTCTTAATTTTCTCATTGAAGGAATGATGAGAGAGGTCATGATAACAAAGAAAAAAATCTTTGAGTCTTGAGATTCAGTGTCATAGGCCCAGACACATATGATAATATTTGGAAGAATACAAAATAAATAAAAGCACCCAGTCACAATAAAGATTCTCCTGACTTTGGTTGGAGTTTCCAGTACTTCAAAATCAGTACGATCTACAGAAGGAATCTCATGCCCTGCCTGTCCTCCCCTCATCCAGCCCCAGATGATGGCCACAAATGAGACAGGGGAGTAGACATGGTCCAGAGACTGAGTGAGAGGACGAGGACTCCCCGTAGTTAGGAATGGAAGGAAATCACAGCTGACCCATGGAGATCAAACACCACTCAGTGATGGCCAGGCCACAGCATCAGGGACCGGATGTCTCTACACCCTTAGTATGATGAAACCGCATCCCAACACACAAAGCAAAGGTTGCAGCAATTCTGTTTTGTCAGTTCCTCCACTGCTCTTTTCTCTTGGTTGTTCTGTAACTGTCAGTAAGATTTCTGTGCACCCACATGCCCAGACACCTCAAAATCCTGAGAAGGCTCAGGGGGACCTGAATTGCCTCAAGTGGAATTAAAAAGATTGAAAAACTAACAACGTATACACTCCTCAATTTGTGGACTGAGGTATATACAAGCCACAGATGTTTGTCATTGTGTGTATATTTACATGTATACTTTTAAAAACATTTGTTTCTGAGGTTAGAGAGTAAATATATTTTTTTTCATGTTTAAATAAGTCTGCCTTTGACCCTGATTTCTCGAGCAGTTTGCTGTAGTCAAAATGAGTCTCTAGCAGAGGAGACAATGTGCCAAAGAGGTACTAGAGACAAGTGGGGTATTTGGGGGAATGGATTTAAGACTCTTCTAAGAAGCCTTCTGTTGACATCCTCTTCAGAGGTCAGTTAGGTGGCCCACCTTTGCTCACCTATTATCTCTCATTCACATTAATCCAAGTGCTCATTATTGTATAACACAATAATCTGCTTATGTATAGGATGAAGTTGGGACTGTTACAGTTTATGCCTATTATCCTGGTGTATAGAAAGAAACTGTTAATAACAGCTTCTTTCTTTTTGAAAATGGTTGCAGTTCTAATAATAAAGTTTGGGGGTATCCTAGTTATGTACCTATTTCTACCATTAGACCCGGTTCCTATAGGGCAAATCCTATGTTTTGGTCATCTTTCTATCCTCAGCACATTTTGGACAGTGAAGCATATGGTGGGTTCTCATTAAAGGTTTACTGATTGGCCTAAAATATTTCATAAAATATCAAAAATAATTCTTGTACAGGAAAAAGCCATGATGAAGGAGAAATTCAAGGCATTTATATCAATCAGGCTCCTTGCAAGAAACAGATGGCACATTCAAAATGGGTGATTTGTGGAGTCTAATAAAAGACTAATTGTAAAGTTGTGGGGAAATTTACTAAAAACTCAAAGGATAATGCACAATCTGGGAGCCTGTATTGTAACTAGATCCTGCATGGGGGTAAGGGATAGGAGAGGGTATAGGGAAAGAGAGCTGTGTGGGGAGGGTGGCCTGACAGAGGCTGTGATCTTTGGTTGAAGGTTGTAGCCACCCCACAATGATGCCACAGAAAGGAATTTGATGAAAAAACACACCTCAACCTTACTCTCTATTTTTCTTTTTAAAAATCTCTGGTCAGCGCACCCCTTTGGCTGAGCCCAACAGGAAGCCAAGGACAAGGGAGCCTTCTGTTACCCTCTCTACACATCCTGAGACACATAGGCTTGTAGAGAAGATGGAGAGTGGGTCTGAGGGAGAATGGAAGATTTGCAGCAGTTTTAGTAAAAGAAAATATAGGACATGAAGGGAGGGTAGAGAAGTTTATGATAATCTCTGAATCCAAGAGATGTGACAGTTACAATGATAGGATTTTCTGTGGCTCCCGGAACTATTGAAAGCAATGAATGACTACATTCTATACTTATTTATATTGTTTAGTGTCTATATTTCCCAATAGACTCTACGCTTCTCAAGGGTAGAGATCACTAGCACCAGCACAGGTTCTGCCAGGTTCTCAGTAATTATTGGGTGAATGAATGGCTGGAAGAACTACATGGAGTTATATGGCTGCATTAGAAAGGATGCAACCCAACCAAGAAGACCTCCTTACCTTAAGCCATTGTAAACCCTATGGCCCCAGTAAAGGCCTTCAAAGAATGGAGATTTCCAGTGATGCAGAAGGTGGCAGTGCTTAATCCAATGTTCCAGGGGAAAGAGAGACTGAAGTGTATGGATCCAGTTTTCCATTCATATGAAAAGAATAATCTTTGGTCAGGAAGGAATGATTCTCTAGGCCTTATCATAATGTTCCCAAGTGTAGGTTAACAGAATGGCCATAATTGAAGGAATGTTTAGCTTTTGATGACATAAGGAGGTGTAGCTTGCTATTACTACTGTTATTTGCTGATTGATTCTGTATTATACGTGATTTTCTGTTCATTAAGTTTTGTCCCAATACTCTTCCAATCTTCTTGCAATAAGTCAAGGAATTAGACAAGCATGCCCGACCCAGAGCTCATATACTCTCAAGAATCCTGGGTAGGTTGGTGGGGGTCGGAGATGGGAAAAGGATTGTGTGTTAGTGCATTTTAGGAAAAGCAATATTACATGAAACCAACTGCCAAGGGAACTCATGGAAGGCTGTACTGACACAGGTGTTCCATTGTATTAGGCCTACACAGCACTCTGTCTACTCGATGATCTGAGCCAGGATTTAATGAAAGATTAACCAGAAATGATGGTAAACAACTAGCACCTGGCAGAATAGATATGCTCAGCAAACATTCCTTGACTGTTGAGTAGAGGAGTCAGTGCCATTCTATGACTCTTTAAACAGCTTTTCAGTGCCATGTAGGCCCAGCTTGAAAGAATTATTTTCATGGTTTTTTTTTTTTTTTTTTCCTGTGATTTTGAGAGGCAGTATAACATAGTAAAGGAAAAGGTTCAAATTCCAGCTGTATATCCTTGGCGAATTGCTTAACTGTCTTTCCTTCAGTTTCCTTGTCAGTAAAATGGAGATGTTAGTAGTGTCTATAGCCCTAGGATTCTTGTGAGGATTTAATGAATAAATATAAGTAAAGCATAGTACATAGTAAGTACTGCATAGATGTTATTGTTAATATTGCAATTAGTAGTTAATCAATGTGAATTTAGCTCCAATCTTTTTTTTTTTTTGAGACAGGTTCTCACTCTGTCACCTAGGCTGGAGTGAAGTGGTGCCATCTCGGCTTACTGTAGTCTTGACTTCCTGGGTTCAAGCCATCTTTCCACCTCAGCCTCCTGAGTAGCTGGGGCCATAGGTAGACACCACCATACCCAGCTAAGTTTTGTATTTTTTGTAGAGATGGGTTTTTGCCCTGTTGCCCAGGCTGGTCTCAAACTCTTGAGCTCAAGTGATTCTCCTACATCAGCCTCCCAAAGTGATTACCGGCATGAGCCACCACACCTAGCCTTGAAATTCAGTCATTTTTAAGGGGCTACCTCAAGCCTGGAAAAGTACATTGGGACACATTTTTCTTTAGTTACTGCAAGTCAGATGAATATGGAGGTTGTATTACCATTTTAACTATCTCTATTTCTATAGCCCCAGCACCTAGGTGCTCCAGATTTGTAGAGAAATTAGCCTTATTCTGAGATAAGGAAAAAATATTCATTGACTCTGGATATGGGGGCCATGGTAAATGAAAAGCCTTAATAGATAATTGAAGCATATAACTAACAGGATGCATTTCATTCCTATGTTGAGGTTTTCAGTTAAATTGACTTAGTGGCAAAGGTTGAATGGAGCTAGCGGAATACTGACCTGTGGGTGATGCAGGCAATGGGTTGGTATTTTTCTTGGCTGCAGCATATCACAGGAGAATGTTTGTAATGTCAGCATTCCTGATTTCCAGCTCTGTGGGGAATCTATGATGCTGAGCTAGGAGAGCTACAATAGCAAAGATTCTGCCTCACAAACATTAGAAAGAAGAGCAAAATGAATGTTTCAGCATATGAGAGAAGATAGAGTTTTCTGGGACAGAATCTTGCTGTGTTGCCCAGGCTGGAGTGTACTGGCGCGATCTCGGCTCACTGTAACTTCTACCTCCCCGGTTCAAGCAATTCCCCTGCCTCAGCTTCCCAAGTAGCTGGGATTACAGGTGCCTATCACCATGCCTGGCTAATTTTTTTTGTACTTTTAATAGAGATGGGGTTTCACCATGTTGACCAGACCCATCATGAACTCCTGACCTCAGGCAATCTGCATGCCTCAGCCTCCCAAAGTGCTGGGCTTACAGGCATGAGCCCCCGCACCTGGCCAATGTAGAGTTTTATAATACTGAATAAGGACAGCAAAATAATAGTTATTAAACCAAGGGCAATACTATATTGATTGCTTTATACGTGATCTCATTTACCTCATACAACAAACATGAGGGGCATGTCTCTTCATTTTATAGAGGAGAACATGAAGGGTCAGAGAGGATAAGTAACAGCACTAAAGGAGTCCTGCTATCTTAATAACTTGGTTAAAGAACAGGCCAGTATGGTATATTAGCATAGAAAATGTCAGTAACACTAAACTAAGTTGAGAGTTGCTAAGTGGTAGAGTCATTATTGGGCCAATCTCTGATTCTGAAGCCAAAGATTCTCCTGGCAGCATTCTGTTTCCCCCCGTGTGGTGTGGGGCTCCTCTGTTACTCACTAAGAAAGATTTCTGAGACTTATTGCAGGAGTAATTTGATAAGTATTAGAAACAGAATAGAAATATGGGCATGCCATGGTCCCGGTCATAGTCATTGATTTATTTACAGCGGGATCCACAGTCTTTCTCTTTGTTTTATTTGTATCAAACAGAATCTATTTGTAGGACTGAAGTGGGTGGTGCTTCTGACCACAGAGCACAGTCATCTGTGGGCAGTTAATTCTTATCAAGATACCAGTTGAAGCAAAGTGGAAGTGGACATGCTGGGAACTGCTAGCATTTCCACCATGGTGGCTTCTAGTCAAAGGTACCCAAAGTAAGCAAGGAGGGAGGAATCCCAGTAGCCTCTGACCACTTTCCCTTTCTTTACCTTACCAACATTTGAGTCAGTCACTGCTACCAAACTCCATCTATGATTGTATAATATGTACTGACACTTATAAGACAACTTTGACTTGTTATTTTTAATTCTCATCATAATATTGTCAAGTAGGTAATTTTAATTCCATTGTATACATGAAGATATTGATGATGAGAGGGGTTACATGTGTTATGCTGGATGGACCCCTATTGACTTCAATAGGGACGGCACCATGTTCAAAAGGCTGAAGAAGATACCCAGCAACCGAGACTTAGGGATTATTGAGGGGACTTATACACAGGGCAGTCCGGTGGTGGTGGGCTGGATAGCAGAACAGCAACCACTTGTAAAAAGCATGCAGTTTATATGGCATTTTCATTTAGCACCCTCTCTCTAGCAACTTCCACCTAGCAACCTTCATTTAACCCAAAACAAAGGGCCTCAATCCCCTGTACTGCCTGGGTTCCATGAGATGAACCAGGGATTCAGATGTTCTTCCTGGGTAAGGAATCAATCTCTGGGTCAGCCACTCCAGTTTTCCTTAGTTCACAACTCTTAACATATTCTTCTTAGACCACCGGGTCATTCTGAGGGTATGCTTAGTTAAGTTATTGCTGTCAGGTGCATCTGCCATATAACATGGTAAATGGCTGGCATATGTGGGATTTGAACAAAGAAATGCCTGATTATAAGACAGCCTCTGATGTTGGTTCTTGTCATTTAATTGGGCATTGCTAAGACTTCATAATGCAAGGAGGTGGGTACACACAGTGTCTCTAGGAATACAGGCTTTAAATTTAAAACCAACGCTTCAAAGTGCATGGTCATGGAGAATGGGATGAATGTGGAGCCTGTGGTCCTACAATAAATCAGTCTGAGGCTCCAGGATTAGCTTGGTTGTCAAGAAACTCTACAGGTAACAGATAGATACAATTGCTTGAATAAATTACCATGTCTTAGAATATATCAGAAACTTACAAATCATAACTTCTGTTTCCTCAGGGAGAAATATCCAGAAAAAAATCCAAAACATTTGACTTTCAAATTTGAGTTTCTAGGTTTAATGTGTTATACTTTTCACTTCTTGTTGCATTAAAAAATTCTGAGGAATAAGTGAAGGGTAGAAGTAGTTCCAATTTAAAGGAATTGCCTGCAGTAAATGGGACAGCAGGTGTAAATGGTAAATTTAGACTAATGGTGGGAATGCGAGTGGAAAATAATGTTGGAAACTTATTGGATAAGGCATTTAGCTGAATTACAATGCTAAGGACTTGTTAATAGTATTCTTTAACTATAGCTCTTGTGTAATAGCCTTATTTTGTGGAGATACAACTAAGATATTTGAATTGACTTGCTAATCATTGTATGTTTCTCTTTAATTAATTGTGTCATTGGCAAGATGGAATTACTAGCTTAATTTTGAATGTACTATATGGGAATTATTTCTTTGGAAATACATAGAACTATATTAAGGACAAGTCACAACTCTAGAGCCTCAGTTTTCTCACTGAGAATTGAAGAGGTTAAATAGACAAAGCCTACAATACCTTCCATTTTAATATTTTATAAATTGTTGCTACAAGGTGGGTGCAAAAGTAATTGTGGTTTTCAGCATTAGAAGTAATGGCAAATTATTTCACAATTACTTTTGTACCAACCTAATAATAGCTTCGGATGTTTTTGGTGGGAGTGGCGGATGATACTTGCTCTTGGTTTAGAAGCTTTTTAGAATTATGTTTGTCATCTAGTTTGAACAGACAAAACTTTAGAGAGGAAAACAGAAGTTTCTATTGTCCTCCTTTGGGGAATGCTTTTCCTGTGGTAATTTGTCAAAACCAGTCCTTCCCTTTCAAAAATATGGATTTCTTGACAGAGTGGATAGCATATCCCCTTGTGCAGATGGTGATGGTAAATTGGTAGCTTGGTGGCCAGGGGCTCAATGTGGTGTCCTTCAGGAGCAGATTTCAAACCTTTAAGAGGCAGCAGATGCTGGGCTCCTGTCAACACCATGCCCTCACCCAAGTTCCACTCTTTGGAAAATATATTAATAATATTGATGTATGACTGAACAAATACATTTTGAGAGATTACATAAACATGTGCCTTAGCAATAGGCATATGATAATTCATATACTTCTTCCTGATACATACACAATTTATAAAATCTAGATATTGGAAAACTATAAGCCAAAAGTACTGTTGATGCAAATATCCTTTTCTATATGCCATTGGGTTCACCAAGCAAATGACTGCAAACTAAATCAATAGCAGTGATACAAAGCTAATACTAATTTATCGTTTAAAATGAAAGGAGCAACAACTGAAAACAATAAAAAACAACACAATGGTCATCAGGTTTTTATAAGAAACTTGGGAATTCAAGCTACATGAAGGGGGCTAGCAAGAGTCTTGCTGTACTGCATTGTGTTTTTCAGTAAACTGTTAAAATATACATCCTAGGAATATCAAATTTTGTCATGACAACAGAAATTATGGCGCCAGCTTTGCCTAGAGCTTCTTGCATAATTTTTCCTTTCTGTACATCCCCTCCCTGTCTTCTGTGTGCCTTTGCTCCTGTTGACCTAAACCTGTGATTCTCTTTGGAGGCCTACCCTTAGGTACTGGAGCTGCTTTGCCTGGTTGTACAGAAATGCCTGGGAATCAACATGCACCCAGGGTGGTCTTTAACCAGTGACTGACTGGTTCCCAGGCAGCACAAAAGTCCAGCAATCCTGCCTTGAATCAGGACAAATTCAGAAGTGTAGCTTACACTTCTGCGTTCCCCCATGGGATCAAACTGAAGCTACCCTTTGTGGGACTTTGTCTGAAATTCCATCCTTGCCTGGCCTCTTCTACTTTCCTGTCTTGCTTCTCCTATTCCCTTATTGGTTACTGTTGGAAGTACTTCCTAAATGAATCATTTTACAAGAGTTCTCATCTCAGGGCCTGCTTCTAGGGAAGATGATTTAAGACCTTTTCATAACTGACATAGCATGTTATAAGTAAGAAGTCTTTAGCTTCATATAAAAATAAATACTTGTACTTGGCTGTAGGAGATCTCACAGGTATCCAGGACTCTGAACCAAAACATATGCCTTTAACTGTGTTAATTTGAAAGCAAAATGAGCAGTTATGGATCAAGATTTTTTTTCCTAGGGGCTTGGCTTATGATCTCTAGAGTGCCTCTCAGGATTATACAAAGTTGAGGAGAAACCCTATGCATTTAATCCTTCATTAACCCCTGCTGGATGTCATAATTTGCCACTTTAGAGTTGTGCACACATTTATGACATTTGCTTTGCCTCTAGAGTCTGCTTATGATGTTGGTTAAATATAAGATTGTGAAATTAGATAGTTCTCAAAAGGTAAATATACTTCATGATTTTTTGTTTTTTTAGACAGTGGGCTTTGATGTAACAACATCTTGACAAAGTCTAGTTCCATAGTTAGGCCATACTTCTTCCTTATTTCATTGGTGAGCAACAGACCCAGCATCATATAGAAGTTTCATGAGGCTCCTAAAGTAACCTTTCCCCTGAGCCTTATGCATCCAGGCATCTAAGTAATGTAATGTTTTCACAGCAGAATCTTGCAGGCTTTGAGTGATGTTGTTATTTGCTGGAGTTCTCAGCAGTGCAGCTCTTCCACCCATTGCACCCAATTTCACTGATCAGTAGCTCTGGCTTAGAGTCACCCTCATATATTCAATAATTCATGTGGCAGGTGCAGGGTAGACACATCTAAAAAAGAATTGTAACATCTTGGAAGAATAAGGAAAGTACTTACTGTTTACTCTTTCTTGAATTCTAACATTTAATTTGGATATGAGGAGGATCAGTGGTTCCAGTATATTTTGGCAGCAGAGGTATTTGCTATTATTTTATTAAAAGATGAGTTAGTTTTTTATTCTTTCTCTTGCAAAATGGTCTCAATCTGTAGATTCCTCTCAAATATCAGGAATATCAATTGGTTGTTGAGATGTCGCCAGGCACTGGGCCATGGTGTTAGGCTGGTGAAGCACAAGAACAGACCAGAATTTGAAAACCAGTGAGCATTTTCCCTCATAGAAGCATCTTTCTGAAATTGTAGTCATGCTTGGCAGCTATGATTATACAGACTTTAAAAAAAAATACTTATTTTAAAATAATGTAAACTTTATAGAAATGATGGTAAGATAGTATAGAGATTTCCCCTATACCTTTCACCCTGTTTCCTCTCATGTGACCATCTTATCTAACCATGCTATAGTTGTTAAAACTAAGAAAGTGTCATAAGTACAATACTCACAACTAAGTAGTGACTTCATCTGGATTTCCTCAGTTTTCTATGACTGTCCTTGTCCCAGGATCCAATCCAAGGTCCTACAGTGAATTTGGTCAGCATGTTTACTTAGTCCATACACATATCTAAAAAGATCTTTTCAGGTGATGTGGATGTAAATTTGTACATTTTCAGAGCCAGTACATTTTCAGGGTTCCAGTCACGGCTCTGCTACTAATTAGCTGGGTAAATTTAGCACGTTATTAAACCTTGCTGTGCATGATCTGTAACTTGGGGATAGTAACAATACATCATCTGTACTTGAGTGTCAAGTAATCACATTAACCTCATATAGTATTGTGGGGATTGATCAAGTGAGTTCATGTGAAAGAGATGAAAGCAATGCCAAGTGGAAGTCCTAGTCAGAGCAATAGGGCAAGGGAAAGAAATAAAGGGCATCCGAATTTGCCAATGTTATGATCTTATACCTAGAAAACACTAATAACTCCTCCAACAGACTCCTAGATTTGATAAATAAACTCAACAAAGTCTCAGGTTATAAAATCAACTTACACAATTCAGTAGCACTGCTATATACCGACAATGACTAAGCTGAGAATCAAATCAAGAACTTGATCCCTTTTATAATAGCTATCAAAAAATGCATCGGAATAAAAAGAACAAATCTGGAGGCATCACATTACCTGACTTCAAATTTACTATAAGGCTATAGTAATCAAAATAGCCTGGCACTGGTATAAAAGTAGACACATAAACCAATGGAACAGAATAGAGGACTCAGAAAAAAAGCCAAATACAACCAACTGATCATTGACAAAGCATACAAAAACATAAATTGGGGAAAGGCCACCCTATTCAATAAATAGTGCAGGAAAAATTGGAAAGCAACGTGTAGAAGAATGAAACTGGATCCCTGTCTCTCACCATATACAAAAATTAACTCAAGATGGATCAAAATTTTAAATCTAAGACCTGAAACCATAAGCATTTTAGAAGAAAACCTGGGAAAAACTCTTCTGAATATTGGCTTATGCAAATAATTCATGATGAAGACCCCAAAAGCAAATGCACCAAAAACAAAAATAAATAAATGGGACCTAATTAAACTAAAAAGCTTCTGCACAGCAAGAGAAATAATCATCGGAGCAAACAGACAACCTACAGAATTGGAGAGAATATTTGCTGACTATGCATCAGACAAAGGACTAATATCCAGAATCTACAAAGAACTCAAACAAATCAGGAACAAAGAAACAAATAATACCATTGAAAAGTAGGGAAAGGATGTTAACAGACAATTCTCAAAAGAAGATATACAAATGGCCAATAAACCTATGAAAAAATGCTCAACGTCACTAATGATCAGGGAAGTGCAAACCACGATGAGATACAACAGGATGAATATTACCTAAAGGTAAAAATTAGGTTTCCCTCATTTGTATTATGATTAATAGTAATGGTAACATTAGCTGTATTTTACTGAGCACTTGCTATGTAGCAGGCATTCTTCTTTTTCCTCTCTCAATATATTATCTCATTTAATACCAAGAGCTCTATGCAATAGGTTCTATTAGCATTCCCATTTTATAGATAAAAAAACTGAGGCCTAGAGAAATAAATAGCTTCCTTAAGATCACTCAGCTAATAAGTGGTAGAGCAGGAATGGAAACTTAAGGAAGTTTTAGAAAAAAAGATCAGAATTCAGATACATTGGATTTCTTTCTTTGATTGCCTTTTTTCTCCCCTTTGTTTCTATCTCTGTTTACATTCCACCATCTTTGTCCACCGGAAATAAGTCACAATCTGGACTCTGCGCAAACTCTGTTTTAGTTCACCTTGCATCGTCTCTATCATTTGCGCTTTCCATAATTCTACTTTCATTGAGCCTTTTGCTTTCTTGAAAAGCCTCATTGGCTCTTCACCTCCAAGAGAATCAAGTGTAAATCATTTACCCTGGCTTCCGGGGCCTTTCATCATCTGGCTTCATCTGAACCAGCTGGTCTCATTTCCTATTGTGAGCTTAGCACACCAAATCACAAAGAGCAGCCCCCAATAAATACTTGTAGAATTTGGTAACTGATAGGCCTAACATAGAAAAGCTACTTAGCCATTTCTTTAACAACACATATGGAAGTAAAAAAGGAACTTAAAAAAATACCCTTCTTAGAGAACGGGGGATTTTTAACAATTTCAGTGTTCAATTTTGGTGATTTGGATAGCACAAAATTACCTTTTCTGTGCCCTTTATTAATTATGTTGTTTGCAGCTACAGATGAATTATTGATGGAAAATTAGGAAAGGTGAACCGGCAGCTGTGCATCCTAATCCCTTCTCCTGGGGAGCCAGAGTTTGAGACATGGGAGTGCTCCTGGTCAGACACTGCCAAATGCCAGTGCTCTCGCTTAAACTGGAGCAGGCTCCAGGGGCTTGGCCTGGACGGGGAAAAGGGCCTGGCATGAAGGTACAACTTACCTTATAGTTTTGAGAATGGAAAACCACCATCATAGAGCCAATTATAAGACTCGCGAAGAACCCCCTGCTAACACAAGAGGAGTTTAAATATTGCCCTATTTCAGAGGAATCACATCACGGCTTGGTGATAATTTTTCCTGCTGAGTTTTTGGCGAGGGATGATAGCATAATTTGGCAGGGTTCAGTGAGTTGTTGAAAGAATGGATTACCTTGGCCTGGTGAGTGGTTTCCTGTCCAACAAGTCAGGAGTGCCCTGCTTGATAGCATGGAGTCTCATCTATCACTTTTCTATGAGAACGTGTTGAGGCCCTAGAATGCCGGTACTGTCTTGCTTATCTCTTTATTCCTAATGCCAAGCACATTTCCTGGCACATAGTAGGCACAAAGGAAATGTTTACTTGGCAAACAAATGGATGCAGGCATTGTTTATCCACAAAGGGGCTTTGGATATCAGCTTCTGCCAAGCCCAATAGAGCTGGCCCATAGAGTGGGCAAATTTCCTAGCATTAGAGAACTGTAATATGTAAAATGGGAATTTCTGGCCCATGAAGCCTCTTAACTACATCCAGGGGCCTATAGGATTAGAAATAAAAACTTAAAAGCATGTTGGTGAGGTATAATAAGGCATTTTGAGCACCAGCTGTTCCCTGGCAAGTCATGGGTCAGTCCTCAGAAGCGTACTTCTGAGCAGAGGAGCCAAAAAAGCCTTATGCTTAATGCTTATGTTAATCTCAGAGTCATTTTCTCTTTGATCTCCTGATGAGCTCTCCTGAGCTCATTGGAGAAACTGAGACAGCATGGTGATTTCTATGATGTGTAAATAACATTTTTTACTTGTTTTCTTGAGCAGAGACTTGAATATTTAGGATCTACGAGAAATTACAGTTAATACTGGGAGGACTTCAAATGACTGGAGAAATAAAGATGAGCTGAATGACAGAGTAGGGGAAGTTTGTGTTCAGCTGTAGACATAATTTCTGTTTTCTACATTCTGCTAATTTCCAAGGTGTTAGAACTGTCGTGTCCCCTCAGGCCCTCCTTCACAACAGAGACACCAAGCAATGCTGGGTACAAAAGCCTGGCCCCCTCACCTCAACTGGGACAATTTTTAAGGGCTATACCAGTTCTAGAGCTTCTGGTAGGATCTGCTGATGCTTCTGTTGGAACTGCAGTTCAGTTTAGCTCCATCTCTGTCCAATCTTC
>NC_044996.1:118347875-118357875 GCF_008728515.1 Papio anubis
AAGCCTTTTCTGCATCTATTGAGATAATCATGTGGTTCTTGTCTTTGGTTCTGTTTATATGCTGGATTATGTTTATTAAAATATCTAGATATTTTACAGCAAAAATTTATTCAGGTTAATCTAGCCCTTTATAGTATTGTGAAACATTCTCCTCTATTTTCCATTTTTCAAGATTTCCTTTTCACATTCAACCTTGGTTATGGATTGTAAAATAGATAAGTTTTCTGTTATTTCTATGCATTTGAAGGAGGAAAAGAGACAGCAGTATATTCCCTATATAACATCTTGAATTAGGACCTCTAATTAGCACTTTATAATGTAGCTACAATTATATTTTGTTGCAATGCAAAATCAATCATGTTATGCTTGTGTTTAAAATTCTTCAAAGTCTACTTTTTGAGACTCTAGAATAAACTCCAGTCTCCAAAATCTTACAAGGCTTTCCAAATTCGGTACCTTTTGAAAAAGGGTATTAGTTAAAACTATGCTGAAAGTAATGGTGACAAGGGCCTGACATAGTTTTCTCCCTTGAGCATTGAAAGGGAGTAAGCTAAGCAATTTTGCTGTTCTAGGGGTAGTTGAAAACTTTGGAGATAAAAGGAGATCCATGTGTTTTGGAATAAGGAAAGTTCCTGCAGCCCAAATTCAGAGCAGCGGGAATGTCTCCCAGGAAATAAAGCCCATATTAATCTAGCTTATTTGGTGTAGAGGGGACTTTTCCTTACCTTTCAGCCCCTGGGTCCCAGAGCAGGCATATCCTGATCACTTGATGCTGCCTGACTGCTCTCCAGCAGACATGCTGACCCATAGTACACTGGAGGAGAAAGGGTGCTTCTAATGAACCAAGAGTTGTTTCCTGTAAAGAGAAAGCATGGTAGAGCTTGAAGGTACTGGGACCTTCTCCCTTCCATTAGCCACCTCAGGAACCAAGGTTTTGTCGCTGAAAGCATGACTGTGTAGGGCTGTCATGTGGCCCAGCCCTGATGCAATGCTTAATCTACTTTGGCTTAGCTTTACTATTCTCCTGTCTTTCTCTTTAGCCTCACCTTGGTCATCCTGCCTTCTGTTTGCTAATCTTTATTTGGATATCATTTCATATACTAAAGGTGATATACCTGTCACTCTCTAGTAGAAACATTTATTTCACTCCAATTTCTTCCCTCATCTGGATCTCTGCCACAAATATTGTACAAGTAGTTTCATTTCATCTTAGTTTTCCCAAGCCCTAGCATAGGTCGGTTGCTTTTGAAAAATATGCATGCATTTCCACTATGATCAAATTTCAATGAATATACTTATATGACATTTGTGTTCCTCTAAGTACCCACACATACACATACCCAAGTCAGTAAACTGTATAAAGACATTGATCATTGTATCTTGTTGATAAGAGTAAGCTCAAAGCCAAAAGCAAGGCCTGGCCTGCCCATAAACTGAATTCAATTTTAACTGATATTCATTTTCCTATATGTGAGTATAATTTTATTTTTATATATATTTCCATGCCCTCATGTACATACTATGCTGGTTATTTTAAGTCCCTTTAGAGCCAATGGTGTATTTCTCTTGGGTATTCCAAAACTCCACACCATTACCATAATATTGAGATATGGTTTATGATCTAAAATGTGTTGAGTAAAATAGATACGCTTAACAAATTAAGTACACAATTTAAGTTATGAGTATAATTTTATGAGTGACTTCTGAAACAATATGAACTAGAAGCCACATAAAAAACATAACTCGCAACAATTTATTCTTATGCCCCAGGAAATCATGCAAAATTTACTAAGAATATTATGCTTGTGTAGAATAATGACATAATACCACAACATCCTGGAGTCATAGATATATTTTTTTTTTTTTTTTTTTTTTCCTCTTTTTTATTTATTTATTTATTTATTTTTTTTTTTTTTTTTTTTTTTTTTAAATTTATTTATTATTATTATACTTTAAGTTGTAGAGTTACGATAATGCATAACATGCAGGTTTGTTATATGTATGCTTGTGCCATGTTAGTCTGCTTGCACCCATCAACTCGTCATTTACATCAGGTATAACTCCCAATGCAATCCCTCCCCCTCCCCACTCCCATGATAGGCCCCGGTGTGTGATGTTCCCCTTCCTGGAGTCAAAGTGATCTCGTTGTTCAGTTCCCACCTATGGTGAGAACATGCGATTTGGTTTTCTGTTCTTGTGATAGTTTGCTAAGAATGATGGTTTCAGCTGCATCCATGTCCTACAAAGGGCGCAAACTCATCCTTTTATGGCTGCATAGTATTCCTTGGTGTATGTACTTGCATTTCTTAATCAATCTGTCACTGATGGACATTTAGGTTGATTCAAGTCTTTGCTGTGTGAATAGTGCTGCAATAGAAACATACGTGTGCATGTCTTTATAGCAGCATAATTTATAATCCTTTGGGTATATCCCCAGTAATGGGATGGCTGGGTCATATGTAGTACATCTAGTTCTAGATCATGAGGAATCACGCCATGCTGTTTTCCATAATGGTTGAACTAGTTTACAAATCCACCAACAGTGTAAAGTGTTCCTATTTTATCATCCTCTCCAGCACCTGTTGTTTCCTGACTTTTAATGGTCGCCATTCTAACTGGTGTGAGATGAGTATCTCATTGTGGTTTTGATTTGCATTTCTCTGATGGCCAGTGATGATAGGCATTTTTTTTCATATGTCTGTTGGCTGTATAGAATGTCCTCTTTTGAAATGTCTGTTCATATCCTTTGCCCACTTTTGATGGGGTTGTTTGTTTTTTTTCTTGTAGAGATTTGTTGGAGTTCTTTTGTAGGTTCTGGATATTAGCCCTTTTGTGTCAGATGAGTAGATTGCAAAAATTTTCTCCCATTCTGTAGGTTGCCCTGTTGCGCTCTGATGGTAGTTTCTTTTTGCTGTGCAGAAGCTCTTTAGTTTAATTAGATCCCATTTTGTCAATTTTGGCTTTGCTGCCGTTGCTTTTGGTGTTTTTGAACATGAAGTCTTTGCCCATGCCTATGTCCTGAATGGTACTACCTAGGTTTCCTCTAGGATTTTATGGTGATAGGTCTAACATTTAAGTCTCTAATCCATCGCGGGGTAATTTTCATTATAAGAGATGAAGGATCCAGTTTCAGCTTTCTACTGATGGCTGTAATTTTTCCCAGCACCATTTATTAAATGGGGAATCCTTTCCCCATTTCTTTTTTCTCAGGTTTGTCAAAGATCAGATGGCTGTAGATGTGTGGTATTATTTCACGAGGGACTCTGTTCTGTTCCATTGGTCTATATCTCTGTTGTTTGGTACCAGTACCATGCTGTTTTGGGATTTACTGTAGCCTTGTGGTATAGTTTGAGTCAGGTAGCGTGATGCCTCCAGCTTTGTTCTTTTGACTTAGGATTGTCTTGGAGATGCGGGCTCTTTTTGGTTCCATATGAACTTTAAAGCAGTTTTTCAATTCTGTGAAGAAACTCATTGGTAGCTTGATAAGTAGCGTGAATCTATAAATTACCTTGACAGTATGGCCATTTTCACGATATTGATTCTTCCTATCCATGAGCATGTTATGTTCTTCCATTTGTTTTGTGTCTCTTTTATTTCACGCACGAGCAGTGGTTTGGCAAGTTCTCCTTGAAGAGGTCGCTACATCCCTTGTAAGTTGGATTCTAGGTATTTGATTCTCTTTGAAGCAATTGTGAATGGAAGTTCATTCATGATTTGGCTCTGTGTTTGTCTGTTATTGGTGTATAAGAATGCTTGTGATTTTTGCACATTAATTTTGTATCCTGAGACTTTGCTGGGGTGCTTATCAGCTTAAGGAGATTTTAGGCTGAGACAGTAAGGGTTTCTAAATATGCAATCATGTCATCTGCAAACAGGGACAATTTGACTTCTTCTTTTCTAACTGGGCCACCCCTGATTTCTTTCTCTTGCCTAATTGCCCTAGCCAGAACTGTACTATATTGAATAGGAATTGGTGAGAGGGCATCCCTGTCTTGTGCCAGTTTTCAAAGGGAATTTTTTCCAGTTTTGCCCATTCAGTATGATATTATTGGCTGTGGGTTTATCATAAATAGCTCTTATTATTTTGAAGTGCGTTCCATCAATACCCGAATTTATTGGCGTTTTTAGCATGAAGGGCTGTTGAATTTTGTCAAAGCCTTTTTCTGCGCGTCTATTGAGATAATCATGTGGTTCTTGTCTTTGGATTTCTGTTTATATGCTGGATTATGTTTTATTGATTTGCGAATGTTGAACCAGCCTTGCATCAGGATGAAGCCCACTTGATCATAATTGGATAAGCTTTTTGATGTGTTGTTGAATCCGGTTTACCCGAGTATTTTATTGAAGTTTTTGCATCGATGTTCATCGGGATATTGGTCTAAAATTCTCTTTTTTATTGTGTCTCTGCCAGGCTTTGGTATCAGGATGATGTTGGCCTCATAAAGTGAGTTAGGAGGATTCCCTCTTTTTCTATTGATTGGAATAGTTTCAGAAGGAATGGTACCAACTCCTCCTTATACCTCTGGTAGAATTCAGCTGTGAATCCATCTGGTCCTGGACTTTTTTGGTTGTTAGGCTATTAATTTGTTTATAAATTTCAGAGCCTACTATTGAATATTCAGGGATTCAACTTCTTCCTGGTTTAGTCTTGGAAAATTAATGTAAGTGTCAGGAAATTATCCATTTCTTCTAAGTTTTCCAGTTTATTTGCGTAGAGGTGTTTATAGTATTCTCTGATGGTAGTTTGTATTTCTGTGGGGTCAGTGGTGATATCCCTTTATCATTTTTAATTGCGTCGATTTGATTCTTCTCTCTTTTCTTCTTTATTAGTCTTGCTAGTCTGTCAATTTTGTTGATCTTTTCAAAAACCAACTCCCTGGATTCATTGATTTTTTGGAGGGGTTTTTGTCTCTATCTCCTTCGTTCTGCTCTGATCTTAGTTATTTCTTGCCTTCTGCTTGCTAGCTTTTGAATGTGTTTGCTCTTGCTTCTCTAGTTCTTTTAATTTAGATGTTAAGAGTGTCAATTTTTGATCTTTCCTGCTTTTCTCTTGTGGGCATTTAGTGCTATAAATTTCCCTCTGCACACTGCTTTAAATGTGTCCCAGGATTCTGGTATGTTGTATCTTTGTTCTCATTGGACAGAGAACATCTTTATTTCTGCCTTCATTTCGTTATGTACCCATTAGTCATTCAGAACCCAGGTTGTTCAGTTTCCATGTAGTTAGGCGGTTTTGATTGAGTTTCTTAGTCCTGGGTTCTAGTTTGGATTTTTTCTGTGGTCTGAGAGACAGTTTATTTATAATTTCTGTTCTTGTACATTTGCTGAGGAGTGCTTTACTTCCAATTATATGGTCAATTTTGGAGTAAGTACGATGTGGTGCTGAAAGAATGTATATTCTGTTGATTTGGGGTGGAAGGGGTTCTATAGATGTCTATTAGGTCTGCTTGCTGCAGAGATGAGTTCAATTCCTGGACATCCTTGTTAACTTTCTGTCTCGTTTGATCTGTGTATTGACAGTGGAGTGTTGAAGTCTCCCATTATTGTAGCAGGAGTCTAGAATCCTCTTTGTAAGTCTCTAAGGACTTGCTTTATGAATCTAGATTGCTCTGTATTGGGTGCATATATATTTAGGATAGTTAGCTCTTCCTGTTGAGATTGATCCCTTTACCATTATGTAATGGCCTTCTTTGTCTCTTTTGATCTTTGATGGTTTAAAGTCTGTTTTATGAGAGACTAGGATTACTGTATACTTTTTTTGTTCTCCATTTGCTTGGTAAATCTTCCTCCATCCCTTTATTTTGAGCCTATGTATGTCTCTCGTGAGATGGGTCTCCTGAATACAACAGACTGATGGAGTCTTGACTCTTTATCAGTTTGCCAGTCTGTGTCTTTTTCATTGGAGCATTTAGTCCATTTTACATTTTAAGGTTAAGATTGTTATTATTATTGAACTTGATCCTGCCATTATGATATTAACTGGATTTATTTTATCGTTAGTTGATGCAGTTTCTTCTAGCCTCGATGGATGCTTTACATTTGGCATGTTTTGCAACGAAGCAGTACCAGTTGTTCCTTTCCATGTTGTTGCTTTAGCTGGGGTCTTGTAGGGCAAGCCTAGTGGTGCTGAGTCATAGATATTAAAGGAACATCTAAAAGTATAATGTACTATTAATGAAGGAAAATTAAACATGCAATTGAGTTACTCTTTTTGCTGGAAGAAGAAATCAAATATACAGGAAGCATTAGTTTCCATTTATCGCCAAGTTCTAATCTGTATTCACATACATGTATTTGCATTCACAAATTCATATTTAATAAGCAGAAATGATTATTTTAGGCTCTAATTGATTATAGAAAGCATATGAGGATCAGACTCAAAATATAACTCTCACAGTCTTGTGAAGTCTATCAATACACAAATCACTGGGCTGGTGATTTAACACTTCTCAGTCTTCATTAACTTTCCTATTGCCCTGGGCAAATCCCGACTTTAGCTGAAGCTGCTTATGAGATGCCAACCTTCCTGACTAAACAAATGTTACCACCACCCTCTCAAGATGTTTGCCTAAATGAGGATCCAAGATTATGTTTCAATAGGTGAGACTTCTGTTTCATTTCTGTTCTATACTTAATTTAAAAAAAAAAAAAAGACATTGATATTTCTGCTTACTTTTTATTCCAGTTTTCAGAAGTATAGTAGGTTTGATGAGAAAATTCACATCTCCTGTTATGAGGGCAAATCATACGACTTCCATTAAATTAGTGATTCTCAAACTTGGCTGCACATTGAATCACCTGGGGAGCTTTAAAAAGAACTGATGCCTGGGTCGCACCTCCAGAGATTCTGAGGTAATTGGTTCGAAGTTCAGCTTCTCGGGCATGGGATTTTTAAAAACTCCCCAAGTGATTCTAATGCGCAGCCAAGGTTGAAAACCACTGTGCTAATTAATAGAATAATAATGAATTGCCTAATCACAGAGAAGACCACACAGATAAAACTATGGCTATAATTGAGAAACTAGTAATTTTGGGAAATAATATTTTTGAAGGAATGAAAATATAATAAATTTGAGGTTTGTGTAATTGCATGCAGACTTTATTTCGTGGAAGGCCTGATAAATATCTGGCAAATTATAGTCAGGGGACTCACTATTAATTCTGCGTTTATTTTCTTATATAAGCATAAAATGAACTGAACAAGATTCATCTATTCATTATTTCAACAAATATGTATGGAGCCCTTAAAATATGTTTCTCATTTTTCATTGTTGGATCCTGCTGTAAAATAATTAGAAGGAAACTCATTGTTTATTTTCAACAAAGATTAACACTAAATCGAGGAGAAGGGGAAAACATTCTTAGAAGAGAGAACATCTTAAACACAGAGCTCATCGTCACGTTCCACAAGCAAGGCAAGAGAACTGAATGATATTCTTTATGTCAAAGGCACCAAATTAATTCCTACACATAAAAATCAAGTGAATAAATAAGATGCTATAAGTAAAAGTTTAGTATAGTAGGGAGTGGGTGCTCAATAATTATTCACGTCCCTTTAGCTTCTTCTGAAGCCTGGATGATTATTAAAATAATAACAATTTGAATATGTAACTAAAATATTCTTTCCACTTCAAACTGTTACTTACGATGCTGCCAGTTTAGGTTTGCAAAATTACACTTCTGAAAACAAAAAAAATTTAAAAATCTGACTTCAGTAAATTTCTCCCTTGCTTCTTGAGAGTAACTATTATTTAAAATATGGTATGTAACTCCCAGAATTTTTTTTGCACAAATGTAGATTTTAAATGTGCAGACCAACACGAACATATATATATATGTATACATATATATGTGTATATATAAACGTTTATTTTATTTTCCCATCAACCAAACTAAAGTTGTTTTAAATTTCTAACAAATTAAGAAATGTTTTTGAGATGAATACATTTACATGCTGATGGGAATGATCCAGTAGAGGGAGATAAATTGATGATACCAGAGAGAAGGAATGTGATAATGCAGAAATTAAGTCTTTGAGATGCAGAGAGAGGGCAGGATCCAGAGGCACTGGGCTTCGATGCAAGAAATTTATTTCATTTACAGCATGAGAAGAGGCAGTGAATATGCATGCAGATGCAGATGATTTGATGAAATTGTTTGTGAGACATCAGAAAATTACTGGCATTTTTTTCTATAAAATTTTTTTCAATAAAATTTTAGAGGAAAGACTACACACACACACACACACACACACACACAGAAATTGGAGGAAAAGAACACTATGTGAAATAATCTTCTGGAAGAGTGGAAATGTAAATGTATCAGGGAAGTGTGGAAATTCTGACCAGCAGAAAGTGCCTTTTAAGCACAAATAGTCATTAATTTAAAGGGCAATATATCTGCAATACTGTGTGCCATTCTCCATTCTGCATTCATCTGCTTAGGAAAAAATTATTGAGTACAAAGCTATCTAGTTACAGCCAGGATTGAACTTTGGCCAGTTATGTACAATGGAGGAAGGGAAGGGCAATGGAACTGAAATGAATAACTAAAATTATGGAGCACAAAATCCAAGTTAGATATTGAAGGAAGTGATTATGTGAAAGGGTTCACGTGTAATAATAATAATAAATTATAGAACAAATCATTGGAGGTGTCAGTGAGGTTGAGTAATTGTAGGAGATAAAATTCTAGGCTGAACATAGGAAATAGGATATAGAGAAACTGAACATAGGAAATAGGATATAGAGAAACTGAACATAGGAAATAGAATATAGAGAAATTGAATATAGGAAATCTTCATCAGAGTGTGTAAAATGATTGCAGCAGAAATTTTGGAGTTACACAATTATTAATATCAATAAGGGCATAGGAGTCAGTGGTTGAGGATGATGGAAGAAATGACAATTGCAGCAGTATGTTCAGGAACTGTGAAGACAAAATAAGGGAGGGATTATTTTTATAGATGTTGAATCATCCAAGTATGATTACATGTGAAGTGGTAGAAGAGAGTAAGCTAGGTGCTGAACACAACAGTAAATGAGAAGTGATCTATCTGGCTGTTAGATGAAAGTATTAAAAGAAATATTAATGAAGACTCACGACATGAATTTCAGAAGATCTGGAATTTTGAAGGAGGATGAAGATAAAATGTTTAGAAAAATCAAGGAGAACAACAACAACAACAAACAAAACCAAAAACCAAAAACTTCTAGAGACCCTGATTGTTTGTGTGGTTTAAACTTTCAGTATACTTACAGGCCATATATTCCGAGTTCTGATACTATGTTTGTTCAAATAACTTTCCCAAGGTTATCATTGTATTTTAAATTTTTATGGCTCTTTTTAACAGAAGATTTAATTTTGAGATAGTTACATCTGTCAATTTTCCCGTTATAGTTTTATATTTTCTTCCCTGCCAAAAGCAAACAACTAGTTTTGGGGGTACACATCATCAGCCCTGTATTCAGATAAAGGACTGGCCTCATTTCATGGTGTTATTCAGTCCTTTGGATTCCTAATTACTGAGAGGAGTTTAATACTCATCCTTCTTCCCTATTTCTTATCTTGAAAAGCCTAGGCCTCAAGACTTTAGCCTCCATGACTACTAAGGGTTCCTGTATAATATTGTGTATGTATATGTATATACAGTAAGTCCTCACTTAACATCTTCAATAGGTTCTTGGAAACCGCAACTTGAAGTGAAATGACATACAGCAGGTCCTCAACATCATTTTGTTCAACATTGTTTCCTGATAATGTTGATGAGAAATAAACAAGTTAGTTTTGTTATACATTGCCTTGCTTCAAATCGCAGTTTTCCACAACCTACTGACAATGTTAAGTGTGGACTTACTGTACATATCTTATACATATCTATAACTATATATGTGTGTGTTTGTAGGTGTATGTGTGGCATTGTATGTGTGTGTGTGTATGTATATTTATACCTATATTTTGTTTTCCACAATGTACATATTATCTCAATAATTTCTATATC